>NC_056727.1:1125201773-1125501773 GCF_019279795.1 Protopterus annectens | reverse complement strand
CAAACTGAATGCAAAGAAATGCATCATCATTCCCTTTGGCCCAAACAATGTCCCTTCATAACAAATCAACAGCAATAACCTAAGTACCCATGAAGTGGTAAGGCACCTGGGATCACAAGTTGCCTGTGACCTTAACTTCGACCACCATTTGTCTACTGTAGTAAGGAAATCTTTCTGCATAGCACACTTGATTAGTAAAGGCATTGTCTTTAGAGCAAAAGAAGTTATAACCCCCCCCCTTATACTCGGCAATTATCCAGCCCATAATTGAGTATAACACGCCATTCGGCATGTACTGTACTAAGCAGCTGCAGTAATTAGACAGCCCTTGGAGGTTTCTAACAAAGAAGATCAAGGGGCACCAGCATGTACCTTACACAGACCAACTAAAATCCCTGTCAGTGTACTCTTATCATGCAGACTTTTTTGGTGAGACTTATGCCTGACCTACAGAGTAATCCAAGACCAAAACCTAATGAACTTGCTGCATATTTGTAAATCAAACAAGACAAGGGCTACCTGTTCCAAGAACCTACATTTGGCCTGCAACTTAAATAGAACATGCTGGAGGGACAGATTTATCTCCCAGCAACTGCCAGTAATTTGGTACAGGTTATCAATTCATGTGAGATAGAGCACCTCTATGACACTGTTCAAAAGGAACCTGGATAAGTGGATGGGGCACCATAACTTCTTACTGGGGACAGACCCCACAACCCTCCTGGACATGGCCAGTCATTACTACATGCAGTGTTGGGTATTCACTAGCATTTCTATGGTATTACATTGGGATGAAAAAGCTATGCCCAAAATGACCTTTTGGTTGATAGCCAAGTAATCTCCTATGACTTGATGGAGAAGGGGATAAGGCTGTATTTGATGTCCGTCATGGAAACCTCAAGTATTTTATTTATAAATAACCTGCAACATGAAACTCCTTGACTAAAGTCGGTTGTAAAAAGATGATCTCTTGGTAACGGAATCAAGGTTCATTGTTCCCACTCTCAAAGCTCCCTACAATGTGATCTCAGCTATTTACTACATTTTTTGACTAAAACAGTTATTAAACAACAGATATAGAACCCCCAACAGATATAGAACCCATAACTGCTGGGGAATAGTAAAAGGCTAATTCTCCACCTCTCTTATTTTACAGGATCCCACAAATAATTAATCATCTAAATGGAATCTAGCTCATCTTTTAATACTCTCTCTCTCACACACACACACACACACACACACACACACACACACACACACACACACACACACACACACACACACGTGGACAGCCTCCAAATTTCAAACTTAGTTAAAATCAGATTAAAGAGTCAATACCCTCCTTAACTGCAAGCCAGATTGCTAAATGGGGGGAGGGGGATTTGTTTTCCCAAAATTAAAATGTGCCTTAGTTTTCATGACAATAAACAATGTCCAATTGCACTCAGCAAGTCTTCAGGAACACTTCCTCATCCCCCCTGTCTACAACAAATTGCCCACCAATAAAGAAAGGACTGGTTTTCCTTCTCTTCACCTTCCTTAAAACTCATACATTGCAGTTACAATTTGCATACAAGGATACACTTTAAATCAGCATACCCCACCATTGCTTCTGATCAAAGCAAGGCAATCGCATAAAACACAGATTCATAACAGCTGAAGGACTCCATCAACACAATACCTCAAAAATACTGGAGCTTAAGAATGCTAGTATCCATGGATGTCTAAACACATTCAGTGTCCTCACATATAATCCAGAGCTCCTAGAATAGCATACTACAGGATACAACTCTCTCCAAACAATAATATGGAAAAAACTTCACTTGGAAAACCATACATTTGGATGATAAAATCTGCATTTAATGTGTACAAAGTTAAGCGCTTTCACTCACACCACCGTGAGCTTCATCAGAACAATTTCCAAATTAAATACAAATGGTTTAAATACTCTGTTTGGCGCCAAAACTTTTTTTACATGTCAATTTGTTGTTTAAAGTGACACATCGCTTTTACCAGATGTCACTATAAACAAATATCCCACGATATACAAACAAACTATATACTCACAATAATATATTCATCCAACAGTATATATAAAACTCTGTATGTATAAAATAAAATAATGTATGTATAAAATAATCAAAACTACGTACTGACGAATGAAGATAAAAACAAATGATCTCAATAATACATAATACGTAGTTTAGATTATTTTATACATACAGAGTTTTTTTCCATATTATTGTTTGGAGAGAGTTGTATTGTATACTAGCGTTCTAATAGCTGAAGGAGAAATAGTCTCCATGAAAATGGGACCCCCAATTTGAAGCCTACTTCTGCCATTTTTGACGCACTACAGTAATATCATCATGCTCACATCCTACTATCTATACTGCCTAAAAGACTAAGGTTGTACTTACTGACCATAGACAGCCTTCTATGCCCATCTGAATGTTATAACTCTAGTGAAAATACATTATTTATTTTTTCATTTACATTTTTAATCAGGTAAGTCAACTGTTGCAATAACTGTTTTCAGCTGTGACCCAGTTCATAAGGCTATGACAACATAAATAAAAACATCTGTAAGTTAACTGTTGCAATAACTGTTTTCAGCTGTGACCCAGTTCATAAGGCTATGACAATATAAATGAAAACATCTGTATACAAAAACTACAAGTCGGAGCATACATAAGAACAGCACATACACTTATAACATCAAAAAGCAAAAAGCACAAAAACTGCAAAGCAGACATTATAATAAGTAGACACATTCTTAGTACATGGACATTTCTGCACACCGTGAAGGCATACTATAACAACTGTAATAGAATTCCAGGTGCAACTTCATAATAAGATGTAGTGTACCATATTCCGCAAGAGCATTAGCTCACAAAGTGAAGTTATTGTCCTGAAATACATTCTTGACATTATCTGAAGTTATAAGTATATATATTTAGATGAAAATGTTTCTGAATTCACTCCCTTTACCTTTCATTTTATACTTTGCTCTACCATTCTAGCAACTTTTTTCTCTTTCTCAAACATATGACCCTGTATTTCTGTTCTTACTTAATTCATTTGACTAACTCGGTGACCTTTATTAATTGGTTAGTACTGCATAATTCTTATCTAGTTTTAATATCTAGAATTTTATTTTTTAGAATCAGTAGATGCGCAAGTATTGTATAACTTTTACTGTCATTCATTAATATATGCCTAACATTATTAGTGTACTATCCCTTACTCATATATTTCCATTCTGTTATTTATAATGAATATTTTGTGAAGCATTTCCTCCGGGGCTTTGACAGAAAAACTGAAAATCGGTCTTGGCCCAGTAAGCTGCCACAGATAGAGAAATAGATAAATTATGAAACGACAATGGTTGCTATTGCTACCTGTAAATTCTAGTTACCAAGATCAGTTAACTCTGTATATACTCATGTTTGCGGTCTGCAAATATTACTGAATGCTAAAAACTCCATATATTTGTCTTCTGGATTTATGCTTGAAGCTGCTAAATGAATACACAGTGCTTAGCCTGCCAGGATTAGTTCACCTACCTAAACAATAAATCAATAAATAACATATACAGAATTAAGATTAAAAAAAAAATCTAAGTTTAAGTATGGTGTAGATAAAAAATAAGTAATATTTTTTCTGTATTAGTTAATCTACAAAATATCCCTCCTTGATGTACTCCATAACTGTCATTCTTTTTTCTCCAAACAGTGGAATACTATCGCTCATAATGTTGAACAAATGGGCAAAATGTGGAAAGCTACTTCTCATAATATGGGACAAGTAGAACGCTATCTCTCATTACATAGAATAAATGGGCAAATTATGGGACATTACCTCTCACAATGTGGAACAATGGCCAAATTGTGGAACTCTGCCTCCCATCATGAGGAATAAATGGAAAAAAATGTGGAACAAATAGACCAAATGTAGAATAGTATTTATCATAATGTGGAACTAATAGTCAAAATGAGTAACACTGAATTTTATAATGTGGAACAAATGGGAAAAATGTGAAATGTCACCTCTTAATGGGCAAAATGTGAAAAGCTACCCTTCATAATATGGAAAAATGTACAACATGTAGAACACTTGGTAATATCTTCAGCTAGGGAGCTCACAGCTTCAAATGTGTTAATTCAGACTTATAAAAAGTTATTTTTATAATCTAATATGATTCAGAATGAAGAAGATTCCTCAAAGGGTATGGTCAAGACACATCATGGGTCCTATGGTTTGGTTAATCCTTTTTAACAACCTGAATTTCGACCTGTGATTTGGTTCATCTTTGCTACCAGCCAAACTTTGGCATCTTCAATTCAGATATTCTAACTGGCACAGGTGTGCATCTGTGATGATAATTCAACTAACAAGCTTGTTCAATCCCCATGCCATACTTGTTGAGAAACATAATTAAAGAACAACGACTGGAAACCAGCTCTGTCAGGGTATAAATGTTTTTACTGTAACAGACATTCTAACAACAAATCAGGTGTAGGTGTTAGGATAGGGATTAAAGACAAATATGAGACTTGTGATTATTACATGTTCAGTGATAACTTCAATACTATAGACTGTGTAACTGTGACAATAAAGACAATCCTGGAACACATAACAATTGTTGGAGTGTATAGACTACTAAAGTGAAGTGCAGATGACCTAGAGGAATTCATACATTTCTTGCATGAAACCCAGGAGGGAAGAATAATATTTGCTGGGGGTTTTAATTTACCAGAAAGAGGCTGGAATAATATTGATTCAACAATGTTAGCAAGAAAATTATTCACAATGTATATTCAGAAACAATAATTGCTTCAGACTATAAAAAAAAGGACCATACTAGACATTGTTTGTGTGCCTAAAGAAATTACTGTCAATTTTTACCACCATTGATGTGCAGTGATCATGGGGTTATAAAGGATAATTTGTTGCTAGATAAGTCTGCCAAACTGAAGTCTAAACCAATGCACAGAAGGTTAATTACAGATTATATGGAAGTAAAACAGTCACTATGTAAAACTAACTGGAGTGAGGTGTTCAGTGGAAAAACTGCAGATGGAATGTGAAAATTTAGAAAGAGAAATTTTGTGAGTGCAAATAATCAAAAAAAATGTTTTAAAATCAGTGTCACACTGCCAGCCTAGCTATCTGGAATTTTGTAAATAATGTCCTTTGTGAATATTGGTATGATTCATACAGAACTGTATGTTACTTACTGGGCTTCAAGAATGTAACCACAACATAACCTGCTGGAACATAGAAGAATAATGGAGGTTAAGTTACTCAGTTTCAGTTCAATACCAGACACAATGTCTACAGCTAAAAGTTTTTCCATTGTCTTGAAAGAAAAATAATTACTAGGTTTAAAATGTAAAGTGTTTTATTGTTTTACGACTTCCAAGATCTGGCTAACATCTGGGAGATGTATTTCTCACACAGCGATGTTAAATTGTGTTAAGTTTCTGTTTAGCCTGGGAACTGAAGTCAGGTAACAAAGAGTGATGTCAACCAAGCTGGCCCAGCAGTAATGCTTGCTATTAATTCGGGAACTCTCTCAGAGAGGGACTGTGCATTTTGTATTTTGTCTTGGACCTAGCAAGAACATCCCATTATCATCATCATCTGCACTTGCCTGCCTGTAAGTAAGATTCAGGACACAGTATCTCTCTTAGATATAGACAGGAATATAGTAAAGATTAGTTTAGATGTTGTCTGTATTTATTTGAGACTGTCTTGCAATTTTGTTTTAAAATATTTCCTGTGATTTTGAACTCTGAAGTTACTATGTTGATTGAGTATTGTCTTGTTATTTTATTATTTATTATTAAATATATTTGAACCTATCTTTCTTTCTGATATTTATGAGACATATTTAAGCTCTTTTAGAGTACTTGCATATGTATTTGGTGACACTGTACAGGCCACTCCTAATAGCCTGGTGCTTGGTCAAAACTACCATTTGGATTAATAGTAATATTATACAGTAGGAATGGAAACCCTTTGCTAAGGGCCTTAAGTGGCTGATAAACAGTTGGCTGGTGGCAGCTGGAACTACCTTACAGTCTGGGAAGAAGAGGACATAGCTAGTAAACTCATGCCAGACTTTCCCAGGAGTGCGTGTGTTTGTATATAAATCAAATCTCAAAGTGTGTGTGTGTCAGCTACTTGGGCAGGGACATGAAGCACTGGTTGACAGAGAGGGTGCTGGAGGTCTTATCTTGGCCACTTGGCTGAGATCTCAACCCTACAACTGTGCCATTGGGGAGTCTTATTGGGGATCTGGAAAAAGAGGGAGAAACCAGCCCCAGATTAACTGTTATCTCTGTGTGCTCTTAAGGGAAATTGCACTTTATTGTGTGTGTACTTGTCAATCTCCCAGTGTGTACATCCCCTAGCTATTGCCACGGTGAGGACTGAGGATCCTTGATTACTGGGCCAGTGGTGGGGCATCACAATCAGAATCTAGGTATACAACTTCAGGGGGATATATTTCCACAAAACAAGATATCTGATTAAAGTGAGAGACAAAAAAATATAAGAAATGGAAGAGCGGTCGAACTACAACTCTGAAAACTAAAATAAACAAGCTGGACAAACAGACTAAGCAAAGTATGAGACAAAATCAAGAAACTTAAATAAAGATATTGAGCATAATAGGAAACCTTTTTATAGATATACAAGATGTAGAAGGAGTAAAGATACATAAATTGATAAACTGTGTGCAGATTCTAAAATTTATTCTCAGACACAACAGATTATAGATATATTTACATAATCTTATGCAAAACAGTTTGGCTCCACAAATGGGGTGATAAGTTTTCCTAGTGACATCCAGGTAACCACAGATACTGGAATCAAACTGTATTATACTAAAAAAAACAACTGCGCAAACTGGAGCCAAACAAAGCACAGGGAGGAGACGGAATTAGTAACAATGACCTGAGAACACTTCAGCAAGCACTTACGGTACCATTATATTTATAATTCACTAGATCATATAAATATGGGGAGATTCTTCAAGATTGGAGAAATGTGCTTATTAAACCTGTCTTCAAGGGAAAGGGGAGTAAGACAAACCCAGAGTCATATAGACCCTTAAGTCTTCTTTCATGTTGTGGAAAAATAATGGAGATGGTAATATTGGATAAGCTATTCTCAGACCTGGAGAGGTTTGGACTTGAAACCATATATCAGCATGCATATGTTGAAAACAGATATATTACCACCTGTAACACAATGTTCTAGAACAATATAATAACAACTATGAATGAAAGATTGTGCTCTGATATAATTTATATAGATTTAACTTCAGCATTTGACAGGGTCATACAGAAAACACTGATCAATAAATTAGTACAACTATGTATTGATGTACTCTTGTTATGATGGATAGCTGTGTTGCTAACAAAAAGGACATGGCAGGTATCATACCACAACTGGGCAGGTAAAATTCTTGGTTACAGTTAGGGTGTCCCACAGGGCTCTGTCCTAGTCTCTTACTTGTTTAGACTGTATCTTTCCGACCTAACTTTTTTTTTATCTGAGGTGTTCTACTGTCTATATGCAGATGACCTGAACTACGGTAAACTGATTACATGTGTTACAGATAAGGCATGTCTGCAAAATAACTTGACTAAATTGACCATTTGGGCACAGAAGAATAATATGCTGATAAATAGATCAAAAACTAAGCATATGAGATTTGGGACACATAGTCTGCATGGAATAATTCTCCCATCAAGAGAAAGGATAAACTCGTTCATTTTTGACAATGACTATACTTCTTTTGTCATATCTAGAAAGAAAGAATGTGTTCCCTTGATAAAATCTCTTAAAAAAGTTATCAAAGCACAAATTCTCTTTCCCTCCAGGATAAAAAATATTTTTCCCAGAAGGTGAGAAGATCTTTAGCTTTTTTAGAGGCTTTGAACTTTATTCACAAGAAAAAAATACTAACTGATATAGAATACATGGAATGGTCTACATAGAGTCTGAAAAAACATGCAACTAAGAACACTTGGACTGTCAAAGAAAGTGCAAATAAAAAATTAAAAGACAAATAGGATTGTTATCAAATAATACTAAATACTTCCTTGAAGAGCTCTTTACTTAATAATTTATTGGACTATATACACAAAGCAAAGGTAAAGTGTCTTTATTTTACATAATATTTTATTGGAATACATATACAAAACAAAGGTCTTTAGTTTGCATAGGCATAGCTCTATGTATGTATACATGTATATATGTGTGTATGTATCTTTGCTTTTTTTCACTTGAAATAGCTTCTGTAGCTTACCTTGAACTAGCCTGAACTGTTTTTTAACTGATTGCTGCATTATTTTAAAATCTGCACTTAAAGTTATATTTTAGTCAAATTTGATCGAAAGTTTGCTTGTTTGTTTGTTTAATTTAACTGTGGAGGCTGCCCACTAAAGTGTGCTAGCCTGTGTAACTAATTTATCACTGTTTCTGCATTTTCTGTGTGTTTCTACCAAAAAAACAAAAAAATAAAAAAATAACCTTGTTTTCCCGCCTTCCTCGACTAGTTTAGACCAGTTTACAGGCATTGCTGTATTCTGGGCTGTGGTGTAGTTCCTGTGTTGTCCATTACCTTACTCGGATAGAAGGAAGTTTCTTTGCTCACCAGTGGGAGTGGGGAACCTTGAGCAGCCTACCTGTCATTGGGCGGGAAGTGACCTCAGCACAAGAAGCTGTAGTAATTGGTTGTTTGGGACCATTTCCAGTTCTTTTGTAGTTCACTGTTTAAAATCCGCCTCTGGGCATTTTTTTCTGGCTATACTGCTCAGACAAGCTCCACGTGGGTTTACAGAGTGGTCCTAGCAGCAGGGAACTCAGAAAAGCGACTACCTTCTGGATTTAAGTATCTTTGCTTTTTTTTTCACTTGAAATAGCTTCTGTAGCTTACCTTGAACTAGCCTGAACTGTTTTTTAACTGATTGCTGCATTATTTTAAAATCTGCACTTAAAGTTACATTTTAGTCGAATTTGATCGAAAGTTTGCTTGTTTGTTTGTTTAATTTAACTGTGGAAGCTGCCCACTAAAGTGTGCTAGCCTGTGTAACTAATTTATCACTGTTTCTGCATTTTCTGTGTGTTTCTACCAAAAAACCAAAAAATAATCCTTGTTTTCCCGCCTTCCTCGACTAGTTTAAACCAGTTTACAGGCATTGCTGTATTCTGGGCTGTGGTGTAGTTCCTGTGTTGTCCATTACCTTACTTGGATAGAAGGAAGTTTCTTTGCTCACCAGTGGGAGTGGGAGCCTTGAGCAGCCTACCTGTCCTTGGGGGAAGTGACCTCAGCACAAGAAGCTGTAGTAATTGGTTGTTTGGGACCATTTCCAGCTCTTTTGTAGTTCACTGTTTAAAATCTGCGTTTGCACGGTCGTACGCATAGCGCAGTGCCGGTTAAACAAGGTTAAACTTTTTCTGGCTCCACCAAGTCTGATCTTCAAATTTTCCCTTAAGGAAGCTCTACTCTTAGTATAACCAGACTACTCACTGTATTATAAGCCTAGCACTTGTTCTCAATACTTCTCTACTAAGTAAGCACTCTCGTACTAAGTAAAGCACTACATCTACTTACCACCAGTGTGAATACACACTTCCCTTAAAGGTATACCACTCCCTTATACTGTTCTAGCATGTCGAGTGGTAGATTACTGGCGTCGTCTCCAGTTCAGCTGGTCAATCTGGGCATCTTGAGACAATGCTACAATTGTCTCATGTACACAGACAACCCTCTCCTCCTCCCAACAAACACAAATACATGTGAGAGATGCAACTATATAGCCAAACTGGAGGCTGAACTCTCTCAACTCAGGGCTGGCATGACCAGACAGGAGGAGATGGCAACCACACACACACAACAATCTCAGTCCCACATAGATCTACCACAACTGCACACCAAACACATAAAAACACAAAGACATACACAGAGGCTCTAATAAAAAACTTACCAAAACAACAGAGGCTCCCAAAGCAGACATCCAAAAATCCACCACCTCAAAACAAAACACATGCAACACATACTTCAATAAATCAGTGTGTCGACCAATCGCAGCCCTTAAGGCCAAACACCTTGCCTGATACACTAGTAATAGGTGACTCCATAGTCAGACACACTGATGTCCCACTGACCAGGCTGAACAAGGAGAAGGTGACTGTGAGCTGTCTAAAGGGAGCTAGCATCCGCCACATAACACACACACTCAGGTCACTCCAAAGCAAGTACAAATATGACTCCATCATTGTCCATGCTGGTGTGAATGACCTGAGACGTACCTCCCTGGACTACATGAAAAGAGACATAGAGGAGCTCTCCGATTATGTAGCCCAGGCTGGTATGACCCTGACCCTGAGCAGCATCTTGCCCTCACCAAGAATGATACCACAATACAAAGACAAGATGATCAGCTTTAACAATTGGCTCAAGTACTGGCGTCATTCTAAGGGGATCCAATGTCTGTCTGCCTGGGATGATATGTTGGACAAGCCACGCTGCTTCGCAAGGGATGGATTACACCTGTCACCACTGGGCTTCCAGATATTGGCTAAGGCTCTTGCCACCCCCATAGTGCCTTTTTTAGGCAAGGCTCAAAAGACAAACCCACCTCCTTAGAAAACAAAAATGGAAAAAAACTAAGGGTAATGCTGCTCAATGCCAGAAGTCGAAATCTCAAGATGCAGGCACTTGATGCACTCCTCAGCATGGAGAACATCGACGTCTGTGCAGTAACTGAAACCTGGTTCAAGGCTCCTGAGAGCACCTCAGCGCTACCAGGCTATACCTCGTATCATGCTTTTCGGCCCCAAAACTCGGGCTGAACCACAAAGGGAGGGAGTGTCCATATTCATAAAGGACACCCACACCTCCAGGTTAGTAGCAACACATGAAGCATCAGAGACCATACAGGTGCAACTAACCATAGGCAAAACTGCTATACAACTGGTAGCATGTTACAGACCACCCTCCCAATCTCAAGAAGCCCACTCAGCCTTCCTGAAGACACTGGAGGATATGAATGTATCACAAAATACCATCATACTGGGAGACTTCAACTACCCAAACATAGATTGGGTACATTATTCTAGTCCTAATACCCTAGCCCAAAGGTTCCTGGAATTCATAAATTCAAATGCACTGGAACAACTAGTCACCTCTCCCACTAGGGGAGATAATATACTAGACCTGATCATCACAAACATGGGGACAAAATGCTCCACACCAGAAGTATACCCCTCACTAGTGAGATCTGACCACAAACTAATCACCCTGGATATACATATCCCACCTCCATCCCCAGCACAAAAGACCACAGTGAAAAACTTCTCAAAAGCAGACTTCACTCTTCTTAAGACTGAGATGGTATCCTTTAAGCCCACTGTGCCAGTGGATACCACATCCAACAATGCCGAATCCTTCACAAATGCTTTCTATGGATATCTCCAAGAATGCATGGATCATGCAATCCCAAACAAATCCAAGTCTCTCTCCACCAAATGTAAGCATCCTGTCTGGTGGACCTCAGCCATAAACAAATTGTATAACAAAAGAAGGAAGCTACTGCACGTCAGAGCGAAATCCCATGAAGGGAAGACATCTCTGATCAACATTAGCAGAAAACTACGTTCTCTCATAAAAACATCCAAGGCAAACATTGAGAGAAAAATCGCTAAGGACACTAAAGATAACCACAAAGCCTTCTTCAGCTATGTTAGAAACCTGGGCAGAAACCCTCAGATATGCTCAGAGTTGGTTCACAACAACAAAAAATACACTGAACCCACAGATATTGCTAACATTCTGGATGACAGGTTCAGTGCAAATTTCTCACCTCCTTCACCCCCAAAAGAAGAAATACTTATCCCAGCTGAATGTAATCTTCCTGTCATCTCAGATGTCCAAGTGAGAACTGCCCTAAACAAAGCAAAAAACACAGCATCAATGGGACCTGACGGTATCCCGGGGTGCGTGTTACGTGAACTCCAAGAGGAGCTAAACCCACACATAAAAATGCTATTTAACCTTAGCCTTACTTCGGGATATGTACCTGAACACTGGCGTACAGCAACAGTGGTCCCACTCCACAAGGGGGGTGCCTCTACAGACCCTGGAAACTACCGCCCCATAAGCTTGACTAGCCTGGTCTGCAAAGCTATGGAAAGAATCATTATGGAACTCATAAACGGAGACGTAGGGGACCTACAGACGCTTGACCCCACCCAGTTCGGCTTTGTAAAGGGCAGATCCTGCCTTTTAAACCTGGTTGACTTTTTCGAAACAGTCACTAGAGCCATTGATGAGGGCAAAGCAGTCCAATACAGCATACCTGGACTTGGCTAAGGCCTTCGACACAATACCCCACTCAGGCATCATAGATAAGCTAAACAGCTTAAAAGTAAACCCTTAAGTCACTAGATGGGTTGCAAACTGGCTAAAGGACAGAACCCATAAAGTTAAAATCGCTGGAGCAATGTCAGACTCAAAGCCAGTCACAAGTGGTGTCCCACAGGGATCTGTCCTGTGACCCCTCTTGTTCGGCATTTATTTCTCAGATGTTAAAGCAAACATGGGAGGGCTGTGGCTGACAAAGTTTGCAGATGACTGCAAACTAGGCGCCATAGTCGATACACCAGCAGATACACACATCCTACAAAACGGCCTCACTGAAACGGACAACTGGTGCCATAGTCACGGCCTTAAACTAAATGCCAAAAAATGTATAGTCATCCCTTTTGGAAAAAACAAAGTACCCACAAATTATCACATAGACAGCAACCCACTGAGTATGGAAAAAGTAATCAGGGACCTAGGGACCCAAGTAGACAGCGACCTCTCATTTGACACCCACGTTGCCAAAGTGGTTAGAAAAACATTCTACCTTGCACACCTCATCATGAAGGGTTTCACATCCAGATCCAAGGATGTCATTGTACCCCTATATTCCTCCCTCATCAGACCCATGATTGAGTACAATGCCCCATTTGGTATGTACCTCACCCGGAACTTGCAACAGCTGGAGAGACCACAAAAGTACCTCACCAAAAGGATCAAGGGTCTCCAACATATGTCTTATTCTGCCAGACTAAAGAAACTTCAGCTCTATTCAGTAGCATACAGCCTGCTCAGAGGTGATCTCTGCCTGACGTACAAGGCCATGTCCAATCAGGATCTGATGGACATGCTCCACCTCAAAAAATCCAAATCCATCAGGACCACGAGAGCTAAAGACTTAAACCTCGGCACAAGTATGAACAGGACATGCTGGAGGGATAGATTCATAACCCAGAGGCTTCCCATGCTTTGGAACAGGATCCCAGTTCATATTAGGCAGAGCCCCTCACTGACTCTCTTCAAGAGAAATCTTGATGAGTGGATGGGAGATCGTAAGTTTACCCCAGGGGTCACATCTGTGTCACTGCTAGACAGGGGCACAGTAAACTAATTCTATTATATAAGGGGACCTTCACTGTGTCACTACTAGACAGAGGCACAGTATTCTAGATTTATTCTGTACATTTTTGTACCATTACATGGGGTGGCAAAAGCCACACCACTATGGCTAGGCTTACAAATTCCCCAGGGCAGATAGCCTAGTACTATACTATGAAACTACTATGTGTATGTACATTTATATATATATATATATATATATATATATATATATATATATATGTGTGTGTGTGTGTGTGTGTGTGTGTGTGTGTATATATGTGTGTGTGTGTGTCTGTGTGTGTGTGTGTGTGTGTGTGTGTGTGTTTGTATATGTGTTTGTATGTATGTATGTATACATATATATATATATATATATATTTTTTTTTTTTTTTCCTTCTTCTTTCATACCATATGTTTACTATAACCGGGGTGCAATTAACTTCATTATATATTCATTGGGATACAAAAGTCATGCTATCATACTATTAATTTATGATTTCCAAAGTAAAGCATTCATGTGTGTTAGTGGTAGGGGTAATACTTTAGAGTTTACTGTTTAGTCTATTATGATTACACTGTATTGAATCCCCAAAACAAAAGTGCCCTTAGGAGATGGTTTACTTAAGACATTTTAGAAAAATGTTCATATCATGATTAATATACATGTCTTTACTTCAAATCTGCATTTCTTAGTGTAATATATCAACATTCAGTGTTTTACATTAACTAAATGCTCTAATTTTAATTCTTAACCTAATTTAGTTTAAGGGATGTAAATTATTGATTTATGGTGAAAATCTTACTTTCCCCACATTTTTAGAGAAGGGCTGTTCATGTTTTTTTTTTTCACTGTGGAGGTTGCTCGTGCACTTTTTATGCTTCTTTAGAATGAAGAAAACTTAGTTGTTTGAAATTCCCACCGAAAATACCTTTTCTAAGCCTCTTTGACTGTTTCTTCATGTGCATGAGCATCTAGAGGGCACTAGCAGCAAGCTAGAGAATCTGGAAGCAAGAATACAGTGAACAGTGACATCACACGACCTTTGAACTCATGCATGACTCAGAAACCAGGAAGTAAAGCTGAAAATGAAACTAGAAGAAAAAATAACTGTTTTTTTTTCTGTTGTTTTTTTTTCATCTTTTATGCATCTAAGGGTATGGAATCACTTTACGTATTTTTAACAAGCTAAGACTTTAATGGAGTGATTTTACTAGTCTGAGGAAAATTGCATTTTAATGCTACTGTATGTCTGTTGCTTTGACAGGATACCATTCTTTGCTTTGATAGCATGCCCTAAATGATAATATATTAATATTTGACTATTTAAGCAATCAATTTCTTTAATATTCTAAATGCAAAGATATATATATATATATATATATATATATATATATATATATATATATATATATATAGGACTGAGTCTCCTTTTCATTCTGCTACTTTCATGCTTAAGCAACTTTAATCTATATTAGGTATTCTCATTGATGCAGATTTAAAGCAATATAATCAGACTCAGTTGCAATGATAGTTATCATACTATGATTCAAATCTTTGTATGACCACAAACACTGTAGGAATAGATTGCTAAAATGTTCTAGCTCACTCTATTCTGTTCAATTAGTGTTAATAGACCAACATATGGCCCCCCCTTTTTTTTGTATTGCTATAGTTATAAAAACAAGAGACTGTAATACAGGTTCATAGGTTTCATAGGTTCATAGGTTCATACTAGGCTATCTGCCATAGGGCATTTATAAGCCTAGCCAGAATGTGTTTGGCTTTCGCCACCCATTTTAAATTTATTTTACTATGCATTTGTTCGAGGTTAGTATACTGTGCCTCTGTCTAACAGTGACACAGAAGTGATACCCGGGGTAAACCTACGATCTTCCATCCACTCATCAAGATTCCTCTTGAAGAGAGTCAATGAGGGACTCTGCCTAACCTGGACTGGGATTTTATTCCAGAGTGAAGGGAGCCTCTGGGTTATGAATCTGTCCCTCCAGCATGTCCTATTTATTTCAGTGCTGAGGTTCAAGTCTCTCGAGCGCGTAGCTCGATGGGATTTGGATGTTCTGAGATGCAGCATGTCCATTAATTCCGGGTTGGACATGGCTTTATACGTCAGGCACAGATCGCCTCTGAACAGGCGGTATGCCACTGAGTAGAGCTGGAGTTTCTTTAACCGGGCAGCATATGGCATCTGTTTGAGCCCTTTGATCTTCTTGGTGAGGTACTTTTGGGGTCTTTCCAGTTGCTGCAGGTGCCTGGTAAGGTACATCCCAAAAGGGGCATTGTACTCAATTATGGGCCTGATGAGGGATGAGTAAAGAGGCACAATGACCTCCCCTGATCTAGATGTGAATCCCTTCATGATTAGGTGGGCTATATAAAATGTTTTTCTAACCACTTTGGCCATGTGGTTGTCAAATGAGAGATTGCTATCAACCTGGGTCCACAGGTCCCTAATTACTTCTTCTGTACTTAATAGATTACCACCTATGTGGTAATTTGTGGGCACTTTGTTTTTGCCAAAGGGGATGACTATACACTTTTTGGCATTTAGCTTGAGGCCATGGCTCTGGCACCAGTTGTCTGTTTCTATGAGGCCCTTTTGGAGGATGCTTGTGTCGGCTGGAGAGTCGATTATGGCACCCAGTTTGCAGTCATCTGCGAACTTGGTCAGCCACAGTCCTTCCGTGTTGGCCTGTACCTCCGAGAAATTTATACCAAACAAGAGAGGTCCCAGGACTGAGCCTTGTGGGACACCACTTGTAACTGGTTTGGAGTCTGACATGGCTCCAGCAATTCTAACCATGTGGGTTCTGTCCTTGAGCCAGTTTGCAATCCATCTAGTGACATAGGGGTTAATATTTAAGCTGGTGAGCTTATCTATAATGCCCGAGTGGGGTATTGTATCGAAGGCTTTTGCGAGGTCCAGGTAAGCTGTGTGGACCACCTTCCCCTCGTCAATGGCCTTGGTGACTGTTTCAAATAAATCAACCAGGTTTAAGAGGCAGGATCTGCCCTTAACAAAGCCGAACTGGGTAGGATCCAGTGTCTGTAGGTCCCCAATACCTTTATTTATGAGGTCCATGATGATCCTTTCCATAGCTTTGCAGACCAAGCTAGTCAGGCTTATGGGGCGATAGTTTCCAGGATCCGTTGAGGCACCACCTTTATGGAGAGGGACCACTGTTGCTGTACACCACTCTTTGGGCACATATCCTGTAGTAAGGCTGAGATTGAAAAGTAGTTTTATGTTTGGGTTTAGCTCTTCTTGGAGTTCATGTAGGACGCAGCCTGGGACACCGTCTGGTCCCATTGATGCTGTGTTTTTTGCTTTGGAGAGGGTGGCTCTTACCTGAGCATTTGAGATGTCAGGGGGCAGCACTCTGCTGGAATAGATATTTGCCCTTTTGGTGGGGAGGGGGGGAGAAGTTTGCGCTGAACCTGTCAGCTAGGATGTTGGCAACGTCTGTAGGTTTGGTGTATTTTTTGTCATTTTGGACTAATTCTGAGCATATCTGGGAATTACCACCCAGGTTCCTAACATAACTAAAGAAAGCCTTGTGATTATCCTTAGTGTCCTGTGCAATTTTTCTCTCGAAGCTGGCCTTAGACAATTTTATGAGTGCCTGTAGTTTTTTGCTAATACTGATCAGTGATGCCTTTCCTTTTTGGGATTTTGCTCTATCATTTAGTAGCTTCCTCCTTCTATTGTATAGTTTGTTTATGGCTGGGGTCCACCAGACAGGACGTCTGCCTTTGGAGGATTGGGTCTTGGTTTTATTTGGGATCGCATGATCCATGCATTCCTGAAGGTGTTCATAGAATGCGTTTATAAAAGATTCTGCGGTCTGGGCCGTATTTTCCACAGGCCTGGGGGGTTTGAAGGATTCCACCTCGGTTTTGAGGAGTGTGAAATTTGCTTTAGAGAAGTTTTTCACTATGGTTTTCTGGGCAGGGGGTGGGGTCGGGATGTGAATATCCAGTGAGATTAGTTTATGGTCTGATCTTACCAGTGAGGGATACACTTCTGGTCTGGAGCATAGAGTCCCCATGTTGGTGATGATCAGGTCCAGTATGTTTTCCCCTCTTGTGGGACTGGTAACAAGTTGTTCCATAGCATTTGAGTTTATAAATTCTAGGAACCTTTGGACTAGGGTGTTGGAGCTAGAGTAATGCTCCCAGTCTATGTTTGGGTAGTTGAAGTCGCCCAATATAATGGTGTTTGGAGAGACCTTCATATTTTCCAGTGTTCTCAGAAAGACCGAGTGGGGTTCCTGGGTTTGGGAGGGTGGTCTGTAGCAGGCTATAAACTGGAAGGCAGTTTTACCCACTGTTAGTTGCACATGGATAGTCTCTGATGCTTCGTGCTTTGCCACCAACCTGGAGGTGTGGGTATCTTTGATGAATATCGATACTCCCCTCCTTTGTGGTTCGGTCCAAGTTTTGGGGCAAAAGCATGGTATGAGGTATAACCTGGTAGTGCTGGGGTGCTCTCGAGCCCTGAACCAGGTTTCTGTTACTGCACAGATATCGATGTTCTCCATGCTAAGGAGAGTTTCGAGTGCATGCATCTTGAGGTTTAGACTTCTGGCGTTGAATAGCATTACTCTTAGTTTCTTATCCCTTGTGATACCTATGGAGGTGGGTTTGTCTTTTGAGCCTTGCCTTAAAAAGGCACTATGGGGGTAGCAAGAGCCTTTGCCAATATCCAAAAGCCCAGGGGTGACAGGTGCAAGCCGTCCCTAGCGAAGCATCGTGGCTTGTCCAGCATATCATCCCAAGCTGACTGGCATTGGATCCCCATTGAATGACACCAGTACTTAAGCCAATTGTTGAAATTGATCATCTTGTCTTCATATTGTGGCATCATTCTTGGTGAGGGTAAGATGCTACTCAAGGTCAGGGTCATACCAGCCTGGGCTACATGCTCAGAGAGCTCCTTTATGTCTCTTTTCATGTAGTCCAGGGAGGTATGTCTCAGGTCATTCACACCAGCATGGACAATGACTGAGTCATATTTGTATTTGCCTTGGAGTGACCTGAGTTCTTGTGTTATGTGGCGGATCCTAGCGCCTGACAGGCTGCTCACCATGACCCTCTCTTTGTTCAGCCTGGTGAGCGGGACGTCAGTGTGCCTGACGATAGAGTCACCTATTACAAGTGTATCAGGTGTGTTGTTTAGTCTTAAGGGCTGTGACTGTTCGGCACACTGGCCTTGTGAGATATGTGTTGCACGTGTTTTGTTTTGGGGTAGCGGTTGCTTGGGTGTCTGCTTTGGAGGTCTCTGCTGCTTAGGAAGATCTTTATTTAGAGCCTCCGAGTATGTTTTTGTGTGATTATGTGTTTGGTTTGCTGTCGGGGTAGGTCTATGTAAGACTGGAATTGTAGTGAGTGTGGTTTCCTTCTCCTTCTGACTGGTTATGCCAGTACTGAGTTGAGAGAGCTTAGCCTCCAGTTTGGGTATATGGTTGCATCTCTCACATGTGTTGGAATTTGTTGGGAGGAGGAGAGGGTTGTCTGTGTACATGAGGCAGTTGTAACATTGCCTCAAGATTCCCAGATTCACCAGCTGGACCAGAGAGGAGACTGGCAACTGACCTTTGGACATGCTAGAATAATATTGGGAATTCCTTAATAATTGAAAACCAGGGCCAGTGGGGAGTGAGGGTGTAGTGCTTTTAATTTTTAGTGCTGACTTATATAATTGCTTTAGCGAGCAAGTGCCAGGTAACTTAAGTGCAATGTGTTACAGGTAACTTAAATGCAAAAACGACAAACAGTAACTTTCTTTCAAGTGAAACAAGGAAATAAGTACAGTAAGCAATGCAGATATCACTAGTGATCCACAGAAGCACTGAGAAGCCGCGTATTAGATGGATTTAGCGTTCCAGGGAAATAACAAGCAAACAAACAACAAGCATATAAACAAAGCTAGATTCAGCAGGCCTGGATCTAGTCTATGCTACAGCAAACAAGGTGTATCAATTTCAGTAAGATACAGTTCAAATATTCAGGCACTATAAACCTTTAACCAGAAATTCCCAGCTCAGAAGGGCAGAGTCCAGCATCTTCTCCCACAAGAGTGCAGACCACAAACCTTCTTAATGTAAAATAACTGGCCTGAAGCCCAAGTGCTTAAACCAGAACTAATACACTTTAAGAATAACAGACACTGGGCTCTCAGTCAGCAGTTCCCAACTTAGAAGGATGAAAGCTACCTGTCCTGCCACCACAGTGCATGCCACAAACCTTCCTAATGTAAAACAACTGAATGGTAGCTACACTTTAATCAAGTTACTACCAAGCAGTAATAAATACAATTGAATACTTTAGAGAATGCCTGGATTAGTGCTCAAGTTACACAAACAAAGCTAGATCCAGCAGGCCCGAATCCAGTCTATGCCACAGCAAACAAGGCACACCAACTTCAGTAAGAAGCAGTTCAGATATGCATGCACTATAAGCCTTTAACCAGAAATTCCCCAGCTCAGAAGGGCACAGTCCAGCCTCTCCTCCCACAAGAGTGCAGACCACGAACTCTCTTAATGTAAAATAACTGGCCTGAAAGCCCAAGTGCTTAAACCAGAATTAATACACTTTTAGAATAACAGACACTGAGCCCTCAATCAGCAGTTCCCAACCTAGAAGGATGTAAGCTACCTGTTCTGCCACTACAGTGCAGACCACAAACCCTCTCAGTGCAAAACAACTGGTCCGAAGCCCAAGTGTTTAAACCAAAAGGCTTAGAATGAGTTACACCAAGCAGTAATAAATACAACTGAGTACTTTTAAGATGATGCAAAAGTAAAATAAAGTAGGTAGAAACACAAGTACAATAAAAGCAGATGAATTTTTTTTTTTTTCTGAACAAGTGCTGAGATCAAAGAAACAGATCTGAGTGCTGAAACTAGAAAACTGGCTAGTTATAAGAAAAAAAACTAAGCTAGAAGGCTTCCCTCCAACACAGAAGGGCTTGGGGGATCAGAAGCCTACAAATAGTCTATACCACTTAACAGGAAAGGCAGGAAACAAACTTAATTTTTTTTTCTGTTTCCCAGATGCTCTCTTTGTACACAGTAGGAGTGCCTGAAATCAGAATATGATCTCACTGCACTCAGTTGAGTGAGCAAATGAGATGTGCCCAGAAGGAGTATCCAAACACAAATTTACAAGAGGGGCAGGCAATTTCAAGGCCACTAAGATTAACACCAAAACAAAAACAGGGAGGGTGGATGGGACCAACTGAAGAGCAGAGTCAAAACTTCCAGTTCAGTTAATATTCCTGCAACACACAGTTAAAATCAATTTAAATACTGTATTTTTTGAAAAAAAAAGTGCAGATAAAGGTACTTAAATTCTCTTATACGTCCAGTTGAATACAGCAAGTTCTTAGCCGGACAAAGCTGAGGTTTTTAAGCAGAAAATATTTCACAATGTACCACTTAAATAGGCAAGGACAGGAAATCAAAGAATGTGGCTACCCCCACACCTGCAATTACTAGCAAATAACAAAATTCAGCAAACACTGACTAACTTCCAGTTCTGTTAATATTCCTGCAACACATAGTTAAAATCAATTTAAATACTGTATTTCTTTTGAAAAAAAATGTGCAGATAAAGGTACTTAAATTATCTTATACGTCCAGTTGAATACAGCAAGTTCTTAGCCGGCCAAAGCTGAGGTTTTTAAGCAGAAAATATTTCACACTGTACCACTTAAATAGGCAAGGACAGGAAATCAAACAATGTGGCTACCCCCACACCTGTAATTACTAGCAAATAACAAAATTCAGCAAACACCGACTAACTTCCAGTTCTGTTAATATTCCTGCAACACACAGTTAAAATCAATTTAAATACTGTATTTTTTTGAAAAAAAAAGTGCAGATAAAGGTACTTAAATTCTCTTATACATCCAGTTGAATACAGCAAGTTCTTAGCCGGCCAAAGCTGAGGTTTACGTATTAGAAGCTTATGCCGATAAAGCAACTAGGTTAATTGGTGAAACTGACTCATTATTTTCCAGTACCTTGTAGTGGTTTACACAATATTACATACAAATCCACTGTGACTGCCTGATGGACTATTTATGTTCATATTTGTTAGAGTTACCTTAGAAATGCTTTACTGTTTGTATATACTACATTTAAAGCATAAGCTATTTATGTATGTTTTTAGTGTGTGAGATGGTGTTAAAGGGTGGTTTAGTTAATTTATTAACTAAACCTGGAACTTTAGGTTCCATGTATGTATGTTTTCTTAGTTATTGGTTTCAGAATTTGTTTCTAAAGATTTTTGACTCATCCATGATACATAACTTCATGAATTACTTCAAGTCATTATACTTGGAAGGTATTATTGATGCTTTAAATATAACTTTAACAAATGATGATATATAAATGCTTATCATTAAATATTAATGGCTTAAATAACAAAGTCAAAAAGAATTAAATTCATTAAAATGCACAGAGCTCAGCTAATCTTCTTGCAGGAAACACACTTTCTGGAGAAGGATTTGCAAAAATTGTCATTTAATGGTTTTACAGTTCTCACGGATTCCTGCTTTAGAGCCAAAAGGAGAGGTACTCATGCTATTGAATAATACTTACAAACTACCTAAAATTTTAAACACCTTTTCAGATAAAGACGGACTGTTAAGCTTAGTAGTGCTAGAGTTAATAAGAAGTGCTTCACACTGGTAAACACATACTGGATTCCTGGTCTAGGAACTAAATATGTGAAGAAATACTTGGATCTCATTACTTTACATGCAAAGGGAGACATGCTTCTGGCAGGAGATTTCAATTGCTTGTTATCAGATGAAGAGACCTCTAAAAATAGTAAAGTTAAACTAACGACACAAGCTAAAAAGGTAAACAGTTTTATATTCTCAATGAATCTTAGAGACATACATAATTTAAGAGTTCAAAATTCACTTCAATACACTCATTATTCTTTCTGATTTGGCACAAACCAATATTGATAAGATTTTTGTGTCTAACACTCTTTACTCTAAAATAAGTGATGTTGCAATACTGTCATGTCCACTCTCTGACCACAATGCCTTTTTGTTCAGCTTGACTGTGAAAAAAGATGATATGAAACTTTTCAAAGAATCCCAGCCTATGTTACTAAGTTAAAAGGTTTTAAGGAGTGGTTATTAAAGGAAATAAATGCATTTATGGAAAGTAACATATCATACTCTGGGATACATTAAAAGTTCACATCTTTAATGGAGTTAAAGCTTGGTATTTTCAAAGGAGAAAGGAATGGGACAAGGAACTTTCTGATTTACAAGCCAAAATAAATAAGTTGAAACTAAATTTAAAATCAAATGATAAAGCAGTACTTACTGAAAGTTTTAAACTAAACCACAAATATTTATAAATATTGAATCATAAGGTTGCTATAAGCTTAGAAAAGATTAAGCTATAGTCCTATTCAGTAAACCCCAGTCATTTACATAAACTAGCTATCAGATCCCACAAGTTAATAAACAAAATCACGTTAATGAAATTAAATACAAGAATAATAGCACAGTAAAAAGAACAAGTGTTTTAGGAGGTATATCAGAAGCCTTTAGAAATCATTATCGGTCAATCAATGACATGCAATCACCACTAGATTCAGACCATGTAATAGATACATTTCTACAAGAAAATATCAAGACTAAACTATCAAAACAACAAAATACTACCCTAAATAAACAAATAACATTAACAGAAGTGAAAGAACAAGTTAAAAATCTTAAGGATAATAAAGACCAAGGGTTAGATGGGATAATCCCAGAAATATATAAAATTCTTCCAGAGCAAAAAATAAAGTTATTATTAAACACATTCTCCATGGTTAAACAAGACTTAATTTTCCCTCCCTCGTGGACGTACTCAATAATTTCCCCCATTCTGAAGCAAGGTAAGGACTCCCAACTATGTGTATCCTATAGACCCATATCATTGTTAAATACTGATTATAACATTTTCCTGTCTATCCTGGCCAAAAGATTAAAGAATATATTACCCAATCTAATATGCTTTGATCAAACTGGCTTTATCTTGCATAGAAAAGTATGCGACAATATTATTAAGCTACTATCTCTAATAGACATTGCAAACAAAACCAAGAAACAATTAACTATTAATAGTCTGGATATTGATAAGGTTTTCTATTCCCTTAGTTGGTCATACTTACAAAAATTCTTTAAAGAATTTAACTTTACTTCAGATTTCACTAAACTGATATTAAATATGTATAGTGATTCTAAAGCATTAGTTAAGATTGGTTCATGTCTATCATCCTCAGTAAAAATTCATAAGGGAACTAGACAAGTTTGCCCTCTATCCCCATTATTTTTCGCTTTATCAATGGAACCTTTTGCTTCATTTATCAGAAATAACCCAAATATCAAAGGATTTCAAGTTAATGAGGGATACTGTCCAAATGTTCCGCTTTTTTCTGACGATATTCTACTAACATCCAGTGACATAGAAGGCTCTTTACAACATATTATGAATGCCATAACTCTATTTGGAAAAATCTCAGGGCTTAATTTTAATCAAAATAAAAACAAAACACCTTTATTCAATAAGAAAATAAATAGCAATTTGCAAAAATACAATACATTCAACTGGGAAATTTATAAGATAGATTATCTAGGAATAAATAATAAGAATAAATGGAATGAGACTATTAAATTTAACTTCATTAATCTGGCAGCTATAATCACTGACTTGACTAAAAAGTGGAACAAAATGTTTTTCACATTGGAAGACAGACTTACATTAATAAAAATTATTATTTTGCCCAATATTTTATTTTACATACAATCATTGAGTTTACCTCCTCCTCCTAAGAAATTCTTTAAACAAATAGATTCCCTATTAATAACTTTTCTATGGTTCCCAAAGAAACCAAGACTAGCCTATAAATGGCATGTTAGATCCTGGGACAGTAATGGGATTGGCTTTCCCAACATAGAATTATATTCCAAATCTGTTATTATTAACATAATATTACACTGGAATTCATCCATATATACCTCTAGCTGGAAACAACTACATGAAATACATATACCTTCCTCTTGAGAACTCGGAAACCCAGTTTAAGGAAACCTTTGGTATTAACAAAATATTTTGGATATTCCATGAATATTGCTTATATAATAAGAAATTTAGCCATTTCTCACATGGTATAAACCAAATATTTTATATTTTCAAAAATATAATCAACAACAATTATAGTCTAAAGAACACCTTTTTCATTACATTTCCCATAGCTTATATAACAGATTGCCTAGATACTTTCAATATCAGTAAGATGCGGAATCTTAAAGAGAATAATCTAAAGTTTTGGCACCAGTTTATAGACAATAAGAACATCCAACCAATGAACTTTCTAGCCAGATATAATGTCTCTCAAGATAAATGTCTCTGTATTCAATCCTTAAGACAGTTTGTTGAAAATAAAGTGAGAGTGTCAATAAATCTGGAAACTGATATTATAGTAAGATTGATACAACTATTCATATGGTGTAATTCGATGAACCTTGAACATAAATTAAACACATCACCTGTATATAAAATCCTATGAGAAGATGATTACTTTTGACCAAGCTTTTTGGAATTACTCCATAAAGATTAATGGTGAACCTTTATCTAACGATAATAAACAGTTATTAAATTCAATAAAAAACACTTCATCATCTTTATACTGGAGACTATATACCTGGAGATTTATTCATAGAAGCTTTTACACTCCACACAGAACTGACCTTATAACTAAGAGTAATGAAAGCAAATGCTGGAGGTGTGGTGATAATCTTGAATCCAACTGGGTTCATATGTTCATCGAATGTAGAACTCTCACACAATACTGAAGTGATGTTAGACATTTCGCATAAGCCCTGTGGTCTGATAACTGTCAGATTACTAGCACTTTGATATTATTCAATGTCCCTACTCCAAGTGTAATTTCTAGACATCAGTTACCTGTTCTTTGGTTAATTCTAGCTATTGCTCGAAAAATAATTACATTGAACTGGAAAAATAAGCAAGATCCTATGTGTACTGAGTTTATTTCAATAGCAAAATCTGTATGTAAAAAGGAAATGCAAACTATTTATCAGAGGTCATCAAATGTAACACACAAAAGACTAGCTTGCCAAAAACTGGAGAGATTGTTAGATAAATATTGATTACCTTTCTTGGATAAAACAAATGTTTATCATGGATGTTTGTATATAGTGTAAATAGTTATTATGTTTTATATTGCTTATTTTTAATACTTTATGTCCAAGTTTATTAACAAAATTTAATAAAAATGTTTTTGGAAAAGAAAATGTACTAGAGAATCATCAGACAATCTATATAGAATATTCTCTCTGTAGAAGATTCTTTTGGAATGAGAAGTGTACTAATTGGTTTTCTGACAGAGTAGCCAATGCATGGAACAGACTACCAAATTACATTAAACCAAGACTAGTTTAGATAGTTTTAAGAACAGCCTGGACACTTATTATGGAACAAGTGTTTATTGGCAAGCTAGAAGGGCATTAAAGCCTATGCATGAAATATTTGTATGTATGTATGTCCAACAGTTTGCTTCCTAGAAACCACCAAGCACCTTCCAACAAATCAAGAAATTACAGCAGAGGTTTAGTGGACTAATAAAAACAGTACTTCAATACAGTGACATACACAAGAACAAATGTCTGCGGAAATATCTTTGCTTGAAAAATCAATTAAAGGGGTGGGAGGTTGGCATAATGGTTATAGTATTTGCCTTACAAACACAAGGTGCAGGGTTTGACTCTCACATGGGGTAATTGCCTAGGCTTAAAATGGCCCACAAGGGCAGTTAGCCTATTACTAATTTATGAACCTATAAAGGTTTTTATATAATTCACATTACTATAGCAAAGTATTTGCATTGATGTACGTATAATTCTATAATGTGCATAATCCTTTTAAAGTATGGCAGATAGCATGTCATAGTGACACATGAATTGTAGTGTGTGTGCATATAAAAGCTAGAGCTGCTGTGTGTGGCATGTATGCCTTCTTCCCAAGTCCATCATCAGTAGCAACACAGAGTTTTCGAGATTTGTTACTCTTCACTTAGTTGCTCCGGACTATGTGCATTCTTTGGATTTTTGTATTGTACAACTAATGGCATGATATGGAATGGAAAACTTATTTTCCAAAGTGGAGAACTGACCCAGAAAAAGTATATAAAAATTGTGGTGCTGTCCTCTATGGATGAGTGTCTGGCTTTGATCTGAGCATAAAGCTGATTATGATCTGCAGAAAATTGCCATTTGAAGGGTTCTTTATAGACAAATTCTTCAGCTTTATTTACTAGATCCAAAACACTCCAAAGTTAAAGCTTGGGATACAACTGGAGATCCTACTGACTGGATGGGCAATCTGGCAATCTATATGACTAACTCTTTGCAAATCAGCACACCAGCTTCCTACGACCTTAAAGCCACCTTCTAAAAATGTTTCACATGAACACATACATAGTAACTGTACTGATTAATATACCAATGACCTTTCAATTTAATTTAGTGGACAGAT
Organism: Protopterus annectens; assembly: GCF_019279795.1. Classification (NCBI taxonomy): domain Eukaryota; kingdom Metazoa; phylum Chordata; order Ceratodontiformes; family Protopteridae; genus Protopterus; species Protopterus annectens. The sequence continues at coordinate 1,125,474,697 of NC_056727.1, read as the reverse complement.
AGGTTCATAGGTGTGTACTAGGTTAATGGCCCTGGAGCCTATGTAAGCCTAGCCCAAAAAGATTTCCTGGCATCATGCTGCCTGACATTAGTTCCTAGTGCCCCTATCAAGCAGGGCCACTGCAGTGATCCCCAGGATGAGTTCTCTATTGCCCATCCACTCATGAAGATTTCTCTTGAAGAGGGGTAGTGAGGTGCTTTGCTTGATGTGAATAGGAAGTCTGTTCCAGAGCATGGGTAGTTTCTGGGTTAGGAACCTGTCCATCCAGCATGTTCTGTTTACTGTGGTAATGAGGTTGAGGTCCCTGGAGCATCTGGCATGGAGGGATTGGGATTTCTTCAGATGTAGCATATCTAACAGCTCTGTCAAGCAGAGATTGCCTCTAAGTAGATGATAAGATAACAGAGTATAGCTGGAGATTTTTGTTGAGTCTATCCATATAGGGCATGTGCTTAAGGCCCAGGACCCTCTTAGTGAGGTATTTTTGTGTCTTTTCCAGTTGTAGGTGTCTAGTGAGGTACATGCCAAATGGGGCGTTGTATTCTGTAATAGGTCTAATGAGGGACGAGTAGAGAGGGACTATGACCTCTTTCTTCCTGGATGAGAAACCCTTTGTAATGAGATGTGCCACACAGAAGGACTTTCTGACCACAGTGGCAGTGTGGTTATCAAAGGAGAGGTTGCTGTCAACCTATGTCCCCATATCTCTCATCACACCTTTGGTGTTTAGTGGACTGCTACTAATGTGGTAGTTCCTGGGCACTGAGTTTTTCCCAAAGGGAATGACAATGCATTTTTTTGGCATTGAGCTTAAGGCCAAGGTTCTAGCACCAGTCATTTGTCACAGTGAGGCCTTTTTGTAGAATGTCTACATCAGTTGGAGAGTCAATAATGGCTCCCAATTTACAGTCATCTGTGAACTTAGTCAACCAGAGTCCCTTTGTATTGGTTTGAACTTCAGACAAGTAGATGCCAAACAGGAGAGGACCCAGGATTGATCCTTGTGGGGCTCCACTTGTAATTGGTCAGTAGTCAGATTTGGAGTCAGCTACTTTCACAGTGTGGGTTCTATCAGTGAGCCAGTTTGTAGCCCACCTTGTGACATAGAGGTTTATGCCTAGTTTAGTGAGCCTATCTATGATTCCTGAGTAAGGGATGGTGTCGAAGGCCATGGCAAGATTGAGGTAGGCTATGTGAACTACCTTGCCTTCATCCACAGCTCTGGTGACAGACTTGAAGAAGTCTCTCAGGTTGAGCAGGCATGATCTACCTTTCACAAATCCAAACTGCGTGGGGTCCAGAGTTTGGAGAGTCTCAATGTCCCTGTTTATAAGGTCCATGATGATGTGCTCCATAGCCTTACATATCAGACTAGTCAGACTAATGGGGCAGTAGTTTCCAGGGTCTGTGGTCACTGCCCCTTTTTGGAGTGGGATGACCATAGCTGTGCACCATTCAGCAGGAACAAAGCCTGAAGTGAGGCTGTGATTGAACAGACCACTGAGGTGTGGTGCCAGTTCACTTTGTAAATCATGTAGAACACAGCCAGAGACATTATCAGATCCCATTGAAGCTGTATTCTTGTCTTTGGAAAGTGTGGTTTTAACTTGTGCAGTGATATTAGGAACTTGGCATTCCTCTGGTATTGTGATAGGCCCTTTAGGGGGTGAAAGGGGGGTAAAGTTTGCACTGAACCTGTCGGCCAGTATATTGGCAATATCAGTTGGCTCAGTATATGTGTTGCCATTGTGCTGTAACTCAGAGTAGATCTGAATATTGCCATGTAGATTCTTGACATAACTATAAAACACCTTGTGGTTATCTTTAGTATCTGCTGCAATTTTGTTTTCGTAGCTAGCTTTACTGGATTTGATGAGGGATCTCAGTTTTTTGCTGAGGCTAACAAGGGAGTTTTTTCCAGTGTTGCGACTTCACCTTTTTTTGCAACAGTTTCTTCCTTCTGTTGTAGAGTTTGTTTATGGTAGGGGACCACCAGATTGGCTTCCTTTTTTTGGAGGAGAGCATCTTGGTTCTGTTGGTATGGCCCATTCCAAGCACTTGTGTATGTGTGCATACAGTGCCTTGGTGTATGATTGAGCAGTCATGCACCTATTTTCCATTTGCATGGGCATTGTGAAGTTAGCCACCTCTGTTTTTAGAAGCCCAAAGTTAGCTTTAGAGAAGTTTTTCATGGTGGTTTCCTTTAAGGGGGGGTGAGGGTGGGATGTGGATATCCATGGTGATTAGCTTGTGGTCAGATCTGACCAATGAGGAGTTGATTACTGGTGTAGAGCAATGGTCTCCCATGTTAGTAATGACCATGTCAAGGATGTTGCTACCTTTGTTGGGGGTAATAATGAGTTGTTCCAGGGCACTGGAATTAATGAATTCCATAAAATGTTGAGCTAGTGTGTTGGTACTTGAGTAATTTTCCCAGTTAATGGAGGAGTAGTTAAAGTCCTCCAGTATAAGGGCATTGGGTTGTACCTTAATATTTTCCAGGGTGTTTCGGAATGTGGAGTGGAAGTCTTGGGACATAGTGGGGAATCTATAGCAGGTTACAACCTGGATTGCAGTCTTACCCAGTGTAGTTGTACCTATAGTATCTCTGATGTATTATTTTAGGCTACTATCTGGAGGTGTGCATATCCTTTATGAATATGGAAACATAACCGCCTTTAAGTGTTCAATCCAGGTTTTGGGGCTGAAAAGTGTGGTATGAATTATAGCCTGGTAGTGCAAAGGTGCTCTCTGGAGCCTTGAACCAGGTCTCTGTTACTGCACATATGTCAATGTTCTCTATTTTAAGGAGTGCTTTGAGCAAGTGCATTTTGAGATTTAGACTTCTAGCATTGAGTAGCATAACCCTCACATTACATTTGCTTGTAGCCGTTACAGTGGTAATTTTGTCTTCAGGACATTGCGTAAAAAAGGCACTATAGGGGTGGCAAGAGCCTTGGCCAGTATCCGGAATACCAGGGGTGGCAGGTGCAGGCCATCTCTGGTAAAGCATTGAGGTCTGTCAATCACATCATCACAGTCAGGCAGATACTGGATCCCCTTAGAATGACACCAGAAACTTATCCAATTGTTGAAGTCAATAATTTTCTGCTTGTACTGCGGTATCATTCTGGGTGACAGTAGGATGTTACTCAGGGCTAAGGTCATACCTACCTGGGCTACAAGATCCGAGAGCTCCTCCAAATCTTTTTTCATGTAGTCCAGGGAGGTACATCTCAGGTTATTCACACCAACATTGACAATGACAGAGACATATTTGTACATGTTGCGGAGTGACCTAAGTGCGTGCGTTATGTGGCAGATCCTGGCACCTGACAGGCAACTGATTGTAACTTTCTCCTTATTTAACCTAATGAGTGGTACATCAGTGTGCCTTACTATTGAGTCACCTATGACTAGTGTATTGAGTAAGCTGTTTTGCCTTAGGGGCTTTGGTTGAGTGGCACACTGTTTATGTGAGCTATGTGTCTCATGTTTTGTGCTGTGATATGATGGTTGCTTGCGTTTCTGCCACGGAGGTCTCTGTTATTTGGGTAGATTTTTATTCAGAGCCTCCACAAAGGTGTGTGTGTGTGTTTTGTGTTACTATGTGAAAGTTGTGGTGGTGTATGTTCTGGAGGGCTATGTGTTCCATGTTGTGAGGTGCAGGTGTTGACCTTCTCCTTTTGACTGGCTAGTCCAGTCTTGGCTGGAGAGTGCTTGACTTCCAATTTGGCTATATAAGTGCATCTCTCACAAGTCAGAGTGTTGGGGAGTAAGAAGAGAGGGTTGTCTGTGTACATGAGGTAGTTGCTATATTGTCTCCAGATCTTCAGGTTCACTAGGTTAACAGGAGAAATCATAGGGAACTGACCTTTAGACGTGCCTGGATAGGTGTTCAATTTATTAAGTACTGAAGCTGTTTTTACTTTTACTTATGGAAAGTTTAGTGCTGGTAGCAGTATATATGTTGCAGTATGTCCTTTTAAATAATTCAGATACTCATGTGCTAAGACCTATCTGACCTTGGTCATTAGACATAAGAAACCATAAAAGATCTGTTTTAGTCTATTAAGAAACGCATGAAGAATGCTAGAACAACATCCATAATCAATATTAGATGTACATGAATGAGTATCTGAATTATTTAAAAGACATACTCAAAACATATCTTCTGATTAGTTGTAAATACATGTTCATTTCAGAAAGGAAGAAGCATGATCTATATCCTATACTTTAGGAATCCTTTCTAGTCTAGTTTTTACCTTCAATGTAAGAGGACATCATACAGTAATGGAGTATATAGTTAAATCTCTGAACTAATTAAAATATATTTTTACAAATCAAATATCTACCATGTGTATAAATCTGAAGCAAATAGCAGAAAGTGGTGAAATTACTGACACTCAGTGTTGGAGAAAAAGTCCTACCATATCATACCACTTAATATCTTAGCATTTTTTGATTTGATTATCTCTACTAAATCCTCTTTTTTTCTCAGCCAACTCTTGCAGTGAGAAAGGGAGTATCATTATGGTGACAAGACAGAAGACTATTTCCATAATGCAATGAGACTATAACACGAAAGGGAAATGAACTGTCCCTAGATGAGGTGGACCATGCAATAATACTTCAATCCGGTTTGTCACATCATACAGCTACACTTGTGTTTTTGTGTGTGTGTGTGTGTGTGTGTGTGTGTGTGTGTGTGTGTGTGTGTGTGTGTGTGTGTGTGTGTGTCCATGCGCATGTGTGTTTTTATGTAACCATGTTTCTGCTCCAAAAATCTCCACTGCCAACACTATGCAGTATGAATATAGCTGCAGAATCACCCTCTAGTCTGCACTAGGGGGTGTCTTACTACAGCAAAAACCTATAGCTTCTTCTCAAAGGAGGAGAGATAATTTTGGGCTCTCCTCTCTTCTTCCTCTAAGCCAGGCTTCCTCCTTCCGAGTTGGTAACCAAATTTGGGTTGCTAGCAGCAGGTTCAGATGTGGAATGAGATGTCACTCATCCTGCATTGTCTGTTAGCTACAAGTAATGAGCCAGTGCCAACTGGAAAGCTATTTTACATTTCATTGATGTAAAAATAAATACTGTTACTGTATTGCACTGAAATTCTAATATAATGTAAGTCTGCCATTTTGTTCCACTCATGTTCCACGAATCTTAAAGGAACCAATCACACTGAAACCAGAGTTGTTTTTTCTCCTTAATGGACTTAGTGATCCTAGCAACACAATATGTAAACATATCAAGCATGAACAGCAAAAAGTGAAGAATGGTAATATACAAGCTAGCCCAACGGCAGCAAAGACAGCCAAAGAAAGCAGAAGGAAAGGGGCTGTGAGCTGCCATCTTTTCTTGTTCTGCACTCAAACTACAACTAGACATAATGTTTTTAACAGTTTTTCAAACTCTGATGTCTTATATTTTGGAGTGCAATTAAGAACTGTAGTAATGTTATGCTTATTTTCTGATTTTAGTCAGACTGCAACATTTCTAAAGACAATACAAGTCACAAAACAGGATGTGTCATATTTTCATGGCTACTGATCCTGGTATGTGTTTTGTAGGTTTCTGATGCACTCACTTTTACAGGCCGAGTTATTGCAGACAGCAGGGTTTTCAGGATCAACTGAATACACTTGTTTTTCATACTGTGCGTAGTTTAAACACGCATACATACACATGCACACACACACACACACACACACACACACACACACACACACACACACACACACACACACACACACACAAACACAAACAAATATCTGTATCTATGCACAAATATCTGTATCTATGCCTATATCTATCTGTAAATATATACAACTATATAACTATCTCAGTCTATATCTATAGCTATATATACAGATATACGTGTGTGTGTGTGTGTGTGTGTGTGTGTGTGTTTGTGTGTGTGCGCACATGCACACACAATTATCTTTAATTCCACATATATATTACATTTGTTTTCACATGTTATCCTCTGAAGTATACCTCATGTCAAGAAGTAATCCTCTGTTTGTTGTGTCTGGCAGTGGGTAGAGTAAGTTAAATATTATTTGCTTGTTACTCTGTATCTGCAAACCTCTCTGGTGTTTGTTAAAATAGGATAATCAAACAGTCTGTGATAACAAACTAAGAAGGGAAACATAATGAGACTTTAGAGGTTTGACACAGGAGCTTGTGAGGAATGGCAGCAATCTCAAAAACCTTATCTCCATTAAGGGGCAAGTGTTAGGATGTAGGCCAGGATAAGGCAGGTAGAGCTGGGGAAAATAAAGGCATATTCAACATGAATACACTTTGTCTTGTTTCTAAGAAAGCCATATTGATAAAATGGGGTACAAATCAAAAATAATGGGGGGGGGTGACAACATTATTCTAGAAAAAGAAAATATGTTATGAGAAGGGTGGGGTTGCTAGTTATGATAGAGGCAGTAGTGAAAAAGGTAGACAGACTATCAGACAAAAGGATGCATGATGAATGAAAGATCATAATAGGACATTAAAAGAGAACTAATTTAGGGAAAATGACAATTATGGCAAGGGCAGATAAGGATAAAGGTGAGGGAGGAGCTCAAGAAAGTAGGAATCGTACAGCATTTAAGAAGGAGGGAGGAGGTAGAAAAGACAAAAGAAACACCAGCAACTGATTTCACGAATTAGATGATCAATGAGGAAGGCATCATGGAAGTGACATAAAGATTAAAGAGATGGATATTAGACAAATGGTTGGGAGATCATGAAAGCTTAGGAACACCATGACTGCAGGAAAGGGGGAAAGCATAAACATATACATTGCAATCCTCAGTGGCAGGAAGGGGTAGTCCTTACTTCCTGGGAGAGAATGTGCTGCTTGACAAGTTGCAGCACAGCTCAGAAAAGGTGTATCTTTTCACATTAAACTTATTCTATTCTTTGTCTGCTGAGATAGGGAAAAAAGTAAAAATAACTCTGTGGATGTTAGCTTTCAATAAAGTATTTAATTCTGTCCCAGACTGTAGGATTCTAGTAAAGGTGAGAGGGGCAATACATAATCTGCATGGGTAGACAGAGAACTGCATGCAAAACATAACAGTAAGCAGTTAGTTGTATTCAGGGAAGGCAAATATCCCACAAGGGTAGGTCCATGTCATTCTTTAATGTGTTGTCTCCCACCTGACACAGGGCATAGAAAAATGGATCAATGCTTTTGCAGACAGAGCCAAGGCTGGAGGTGATAGTAAAATAGGACTGTGTGCGGCTGCAGACTGCAAAGCAAGCCTGCACGGTTAACAGTAGATACACAGCAAGCCTGCATGAGTGATAACAGATGGAACAGCAAGCCTGATCAGGTGCCTAATGGGAGCATGGTCTAAATGTCGTAGCTAACTTTCAGCCCATCCACTTATAAAGTAGGATACCTGTAAAACTGCAGCCATAGGTTAACAGGTTTGACTGTCAAGCTTATGACCTATTACCTCCAAGAAGCTGCTCACATTTATTTTTCTACTTCCAATACACAAATCAAGACTGTTTTAAACAACATTAAAACTTTAGGGGTTTTGACTGTATGGATATGGTTATACATGAATTTTCTCTCACTTTTTTCTATTATTAATATTTATTTTATATAATAGGTTTCTCGATGTTGTGTTAATTCCGCCACGTGTTAATTCTTGAAATCAAGGTTATCAAGTGCCCTGATCTGGCTAGCATGTCCTGATTTAAACAGCAAATTGCCTGTCCACTCTAGCATCCTGACAAGTGTCCTGCAGCCCTGATTTTGTCAGAACCAACCACAAGCTGGGTTTGACAAAAAAGCAGCTGACCCAACCAGATGCATATCAGCAAAATTTTTTCTATGTTTTTGATGTTGGGAATGGAATCTCCTCTAGCCCTCTCCCTCCCTCTTGTCTTAATCATTTGAGGGCCTGAGTGTGCCTCTGTTATTTATTTATATATATATATATATATATATATATATATCTATATATATATCTATATATATATCTATATATCTATATATATATATATATATATATATATATATATATATATATACACACACACACACACCACACACACACCACACACACACACACTTTAATTTTACTCAAGTTCAGGTCGATCTTCTTGCTGCCTGCAGAAGTGCTGTAACAAACAAACACTGCACCATGCCAGCAGGAAACAAAGCACAGCCATGGGCATGCATACTGCAGACTCTGCTATTGCCTTTGTCAAGTAAGAACCATAACACATTTTTATGAAGCATTATATTTCACAATCTACCACACCTAAACAACGTTTCAGTTTACAGCTTGCAGCTATAAAATAAGTACCAAAGGAGGATAATAACCAGAAATATTAATGATAAAGCAAGCTCCATCTGTAGTGCTGATTAAAAGAAATTACATATTCCATAAATAAAAGAAATGGACTATTTACAACTGCTCTCAAATATTCCCAGAAATAAAAATGACTACTAAACCTTATTCCATTTGCAATTTAATTGCTTATAACCTAGAGTGCACTGTCACACCAACATCAGATAGAGAAACTTTCAGATTGCTTCTATTGTTCTACAAATCTAACAGAACAGAACAGGGTAGTGATACATCTGTTTCTACTCCTACTTTGAAACAAGAAAATACAGAGTACCCCTTATGACCACAGTGAATAAGCAACTGTATGCAACACATTTAATTACAGGCTTTGAATATCACTATGATTTTTGTTTTCGTGTTGGCACCTGTCTGGATTTTTCAATGGCAATAGTTTGCTGGAATGTTTTGCAGGATGCCACAGATTTTGGGTCTGCCTCTAGTGAAATTAAGACTGTTTGGTTCCCCAGTGTTGCAACCCTGCAGGACTACTTTTACTGTTGGGCTCAAGGTTTGATTTGTTACTTGGACTGTCTACCTGTGGCTCTTTTTGCAAGAGGACCACTAACATTTTTCCAACTGCATTTGTTTTGGGTCTTGCTGCTATGGGCTGTTTATGAGTGCACTTCATCTCTTTAGCGGTTGACTGCTGAGGCCAGGGACATTATACCTAACAGTTCTTCAGATTTTCTTCTTCAGGCCAGGGACACTGTAGCTTGCATTGCATCAGATTTACTTCTTCAGAGCAGGGACATTGTGTCTCAAGATTTATTTGTTCAGGCCAGGGGCATTGTAGCTATCAGTGCATCAGATTTATTTCTTCAGGCCAGGAACACTGCAGCTAGCAGTACCTTGGATTTACTTCTTCAGGCCAGGAACATTGTAACTAGCAGTGCCTCTGATTTACTTCTTCAGGACAGGAACATTGTAACTAGCGGTGCCTCAGATGTACTTGTTCAGGCCAGGAACATTGTAACCAGCAGTGCTTCAAATTTACTTCTTCTGCCGCCTGAATTTTGATGAGTTTGCTGCTCCGGGTTCCCTTTACATTTATCTTGCAGTAAAATAGCTGCTCTCCCTGGAACTAGAGTGTCCACACTCTACTAGGATCTTGTACCTTGACAAAGAAGTCTGCATTCAGGTCATCAAAGAATTTACAGTTTTGCACTTATTTGTATGCTGTCTGACTGCACTGTTTGCTTAAGATGTTATGCATTTCTACTGTGGTAGAAAAGTTTTAAGTTATATTTATTTCTTTATGTATCACTTTTGTACATTAAACTATTAAAACTGTTTTACACCCTTAGTAAATATTTACAAGTCAGGCAAGTAAAACAGCTCAAAAATGATTCCAATAAAAATGTTCTGGATCTGGTTCATACAGAAATTAATCGCCACCATTTCAGAAAAATGTTAAAAGAAACTTCTGTTTCTTGAGCACATAACAAGCTGATTAATGTCAGAGACCAGATCATAATCCTTTATATTACAGTTGATATAGTTTTTTCTTTTTTTTATTAACTAGGATAGTTGACATTTGAATGATTTGTTGGTTTGGTACTAATTTACAACTACTTTCTACAGTTGTTTGCATTTCATATAGTGTTGTTTTGCAGAAATATTTGATTGTAGACCCATATAAGTGTACACAAACTGAAAATATACTTTGTATTAATCATAATGATTTTTAAACTTGCTTTGACTACTGAGTCACTTGTATTTTAAGACAGTGTTGGTTTTCAAGATTAGATTCTCGATGTGCAATTGTTTACAGCTATTGTTTAACAAACCAGATTTATTGGCTTACAATTAGTTGTTGTTGTTGTGCCTTTCGGCTTTTCCCGGTTAGGGATTGCCACAGCGGAAACTCCGGTCCGCTAATGATTGGCAGTAGATTTTTACATGCCGAGTTGCTGGCCCTGACACACAACCTTCAATGAAGGTACGCCCATTCATGCATGTCTCCACACAGAACGTCTTACTGTGAGGCGACAATGCTACCGCAGCACCACCACCACAGTGGCTATACAATTAGTTGACACAGATGAAACCAACAACCATTCTCAACTGTGCATGACAATTTATGCTTAACTCAAAGATAATTTAGTGTTTAGTTAGAATGTATTAGATGACTGAATAAGCCTTTATTTCCTTTCTTTTTGTATGTATGAACTTACATGCATAGTCAACTGATTTTATTGTACAGAGCTGACCTGCCCAACTAGTTGTAAAGTTCACAAACTGAAACAGATGACTTAAATTGGATAGTCAAACAACAACTTATGTCATTTAATTCACTGACTGTGATTTTAGCCAAGAGTATGCATGCCTGTTGTTTTGTCTGTCTTTTTTCTTCTTCTTTGGAGTTTGCCATATTAATTAATACTGAATTAACTGGACTTGACACTGATAACTGGAAATAGCTCTACGGATATGAATATATAACCTTCCAGACTCAAATGATATATTTAAGTCAACATTCATCTATGGCAGACATGCTTTTATTAGTGACTTCACTGAACTTTACTTGCAGGAGAATTGCCAAAGATCATTTGATAGACAAGTAATCCCAGTATTTATGGTTTTTGGTATAATACCTATGACGTCCTTAACTTCTCCTAGGCTCATGGTCTCTTGTTACGTGTATCCCACAAGCAAAATCTCCCATCTAGAAGGGCAGGTACAATTTTCTCTAACAGACCATGATCCTGGCTGATGGAATTTCATATGTGGGTTTTGCTTTACAGATTACAATATTCATGGTGTACATATTTTATTGTACTGGAGCCAGCCTTAACAACTGCAAGGCCCAATATGTGTTGATCCATAATCTAATCTCTTCATTTCTAAATAAGGGAGGAAAAAATCTTCTTCTTTTAAATCCTGCAGCAAGCTAGCTGCTACATTTGTACTGTATATTGCACACTACAAGAATTATCACAATTTATTTCCATACTACTTCTTCTTTCGGCTGCTCCCATTAGGGGTCACCACAGAAGATCATCTGTTTCCATTTCTTCCTGTCCTCTGCATCTTGCTCTGTCACACCAATTGCCTGCATGTCCTCTCTCACCACATCCATAAACCTCATCTTAGGCCTTCCTCTTTTCCTGTTACCTGCCAGCTTCATCCTTAGCATCTTTTTCCCAATATACTCTGCATTCCTCCTCAGCACATGTCCAAACCAATGGAATCTTGCCTCTCTGGCTTTGTCTCCAAACCTTCCAACCTGGGCTGACCCTCTAATATACTTATTCCTAATCCTATCCACCCTCGTCACACCCAGTGCAAATCTTAACATCTTCACCTCTGCCACGTCCAGCTCTGACTCATGTCTTTTTGTCAATGCCACTGTCTCCAACCCATATAATATAGCTGGTCTCACTACCCCCCTGTAGACTTTCCCTTTCACTCTTACTGGTACTCATCTGTCACAAATTACTCCTGACACTCTTCTCCACCCACTCCATCCTGCTAGTACTCTCTTCTTCACCTCTCTTCCACACTCCCCATTACTCTGAACTGTTGATCCCAAGTATTTAAACTCATCAACCTTCACCACTTCTACTCCCTGCATCCTCACCATTCCTCTATCTTCCATCTCATTCACACACATATATTCTGTCTTAGTCCTGCTGACCTTCATTCCTCTTCTCTCTAGAGCATATCTCCACCTCTCCAGGGTCTCATCCACCTGTTCCTACTCTCACTACAGATCACAAAGTCATCTGCAAACATCATAGTCCACGGGGACTCCTGTCTGATCTTGTCTGTCAACCTGTCCATCACCATTGCAAATAAGAAAGGGCTCAGAGCTGATCCTTGATGTAATCCCACCTCCACCTTAAACGCATCCGTCACTCCCACCACAGACCTCACAGCTGTCACACTGTCCTCGTACATATCATGTACCACTCTTACATACTTCACTGACACTCCCGACTTCCTCATACAGTACCACAACTCCTCTCTAGGCACCCTGTCATATGCTTTCTCTAAGTCCACAAAGACACAATGCAACTCCTTCTGACCTTCTCTGTGCTTCTCCATCAACACTCTCAGAGCAAACATCGCATCTGTAGTGTTCTTTCCTGGCATGAAACCATACTGCTGATCATTAATCATTACCTCCCTTCTTAACCTAGCTTCCACTACTCTTTCCCATTGCTTCATGCTGTGATTGATCAATTTAATCCCTTTGTAGTTACTACAGCTCTGCACATCACCCTTATTCTTAAAAATCGGTAACAAAGCACTTGTTCTCCATTCCTCAGGGATCCTCTCACTTTCCAAGATTTCATTAAGCAATCTAGTTAAAAACTTCACTGCCATTTCACCTAAACACCTCCATGCTTCTACAGGTGTGTCAGCTGGACCAACAGCCTTTCCATTCTTCATCTTCTTCATAGTTATCCTTACTTCCTCCTTGCTAATCCACTGCACTTCATGATTCACTATCCGCACATCATCCAACCTTCTCTCTCTCTCATTCTCTGCATTCATCAGCCCCTCAAAGTACTCTTTTCATCTGCTCAACACACTCTCCTCGCTTGTGAGTATGTTTCCCTCATTATCCTTTATCACCCTTACCTGCTGCACATCTTTACTAGCTCAGTCCCTCTGTCTAGCCACTTGGTACAGGTCCTTTTCTCCCTCCTTAGTGTCCACCCTTTCACACAACTCTTCATATGCCTTATCCTTAGCCTTCACCACCTCTCTCTTTGCCATGCACCTCATCTCCTTATACTCATCTACTTTCTTCATCTCTCTGACAATCCCACTTCTTCTTCGCCAACCTCTTTCTCTGTATACTCTCCTGTACTTCTTCATTCCACCACCAGGTCTCCTTGTCCTCCTTCCTCTTTCCAGATGTCACATCAAGCACCTTTTTAGCCATCTCTCTTACTAGCTCTGCTGTAGTTACCAAGCTATTCGGTAACTCTTCACTGCCACCCAGTGCCTGTCTTAACTCTTCCCTGAACTCCACCTCACAATTACCCTTTTTCAATTTCCACCATTTGATCCTTGCTGCTGCCCTCACACTCCTCCTCCTCTTCTTGATCACCAATGTCCTCCTACAAACCACCATCCTATGCTACCTAACTACACTTTCCAGGTCACCACTTTACAGTCTCCAATCTCCTTCAAACTGGCCCTCCTACATAAGATATAATCCACCTGTGTGCATCTTCCTTCACTCTTGTATGTCGCCCTATGCTCCTCCCTCTTGATAAAATACGTATTCATCACAGCCATGTATCGGTACAGAAATTAACGCTCTGCTGAGCTACAGACCAGACAGCACCTGCCAAGTGTAACTCCTAGGGTGGCTGACCCCTTTGCCCTACCCTAGCTAAGCTTCTATTTGGGGCATCCAAGCTATATCCATACTTCTCTAACTTTATTTACTCAAGATTTTTGGTCAAGAGCAAAAATAATGGAAGAATGAATGACCAAAATCAGGGACATTTTTAAAATATTTATCTAATTTCACTTAAAAAGTTAATAGAATAAGAGGATTTGCATCAACATGCATTTCCTGAACAACATGAATTATGAAACTTTAAAATTTGCCATTTGCCTTCAACACCCACTTCATTGAAACCATTTGAAAACTTGTCAATGACTCCTCAACGCATACTAACTCTACCCAAAATAAATCAGATAGCAACACAAATCTCCCCTCCCCTCCCCTAATTCAAACATAACCTTGTCCTCTTTAAACAATACCTCCAATAGCAGCCCACTCACTTGTACCTTTACTCTACAACCTGTACCCACCTCACTAGTGCATAAACTATTAAGTTAACTAAAGCCAGGCTCCCCCTCTGCGGATAGACTTCCAGCAGAATATTTAAAGGTTGCTTCAAGTGCTATAGTGTACTCTGTTAGCATTCTCATAAATCGATCCATCTCCGAACCATACATTCCACTACTTTGGAAAAAATCCATTATAACTCCCCTACATAAAGGTGGTAACACTAATGGTATCTCTAATTACCAGCCCATTTCCATACTCTCTCCTCTATCTAAAATCCTGGAAAAGTGTATACACACACACAACTGTTAAAATATCTCACCAACAGTTACCTACTTGCCCCGACCCAGCATAGCTTTCGCCCTGCACACAGCACTACCGCTGCCTTACTTTCATTCACCAACACTGTTAACAAGGCCCTAGATGCTGGTCTAATAAACTCTGTTATCCTATTGGATCTATCCAAGGCTATCCATACAGTATCACACCCTAAACTACTACTACAACTCAAGTCCTTAAACTGCTCCCCACATTCACTGGTTGGTTCTCCAACTATCCTTCTAACAGGCAACAATCTGTCAAATGGCAGAACAAGCAATATGAATACCTCCTGAATAAAACAGAAGTTCCCCAGACGTCCATTCTTGAACCACTATTAATTAACATTTTCATCAATAACTTCCACAAAGCTGTCTATCTTAGTACTCTAATCCAATATGCAGATGATTCTATGATAGTTTCCTCTGCCAACAACCTGACAGACCTTCAATATCCAACACAAAAAGCCTTCACTTCTATAGAACCCTGGCTAAATAATGCCCAACTTTTACTCAACCCCAAAAAATCTAAACTCCTAATATTTTCATTCAAACACTTAAATCAGGACTTCAAAATCATCTCACAAAATAATACCGAAATAGAACAAGTAAAATCATCAAAACTGCTGGGCATCACAATAGATGACAAACTATACTTCAATAATCACATTCATAATGTAATCAAAAAACCCACTTCAAACATGGTAAACTATATAGGCATAAACATTTCATGAGCACACTCACTAAGTTAAAACTGGCCAACTCTCTTCTCATCCCCACCCTTCTTTATGGTAGCCCTATTTTTACCAACATACATACAACTCTTAAAAGTAAATTACAGTCCTGCTACTATAAAATAGTAAGGTTTGTCTGCTATATGCCAACCTGAACACATCACTGCTTTGCATTACAAAATATTAACTGGCTTGACTTCTCCAACTATCTACAATACACCCAATTAACACTTACCCACAAACTACTATATCACCCCAGCTTTTGCCCCTCTCTTCAGACCATCCTACATACACACACCCCTGCATGAAATCTTAGGTCCTCAACCAAACAGCTCCTAAGTATATTGAAGCCCAACAAACATGCTGGACAAAGCCTTTACTCCTTCATTATCGCCAAAGCATGGAAGTCCTTGCCTTCATCTATTACTCACATAGACATCTTAAAAGCTTTCAAAACTGCACTAAAATCCCATTACCTCAACAATCGAACATGCTCCTTAAATAGATCACTGTCTCCAATACTACTCAACATCAAATAATGCCTTTTAACTCACATACTTTGGCTTTTGGTCCACATTTCTTTTTTTCCATTTGCTTTTTTCTACACCTCTAGAGCCTATGTTTCTACGTGCCACCAATTTCTGCTTTCAGAGCAGCTTTATAGAAAAATAGTGTCTGAAGATGTGAAACGAGTTTACGTATGCCTGTATATGATTATAGTTTCCAAACTGTACCTTAAACCTCTGTAAATACTTAATGATATGTATGATGTTTACCTGAATTGATGCCTGATGTGAAATTGTAATAGCAAATGTTGTTCCTTATGCTCTGTATATAACTGTTTACATTATGTCATTTTTTTTAACCTTTCTTGGAGCTTTTCTCCACTGAAAATGGGCTTCTGATCCAGTGGACGTTCCCGGTTACCAAATGTCAGTAAATAAATATTGACTGACTGTAAATTTGTTTCCTTTGGCCTTCAAGCAGCTTGATATAGCTTTGAGTAGAATAGCCTTTGTTTAGTCCTCAAAGTGAAGACTTCTTTTGGTTTTAGCTACTGTTCTGGCAAGTGAAGGGCTTCCCCTTAAGTGTGACACTCTACTGCACCTAATCACTTCAATTAGCCTAAGACCCGAGCTATACTGTACCACTTTATATTAACCAGTATACTTTTACAGATCAGGACTTCCTGATATATCACATATACGAGGTTATACTACTGAAACACAAATGGCATAGAGATAATATGAACTATTTTTGGTGTTACACACAAGATCACTGATTTTGGGGTTTTACGTAAGGAAATTAATTTATATGAGTAGCATGTTATGAACTGCACTTCCAGTATTTTTGCTTCTCGGTAAATATGTAGTTTACGAAGATATTTTTAAAAGAATTAGAGGTCTCACTTCCTAGTTCCTTGTCCACTGTAGAGAAGTGTCAGTTTTACTAATATTGGTTAATACTGTAATTTATGATACACATTTTATGGAAGTGTATCACCCTAACTAGAGCCCTACTGCAGTGATGAAGTTGCTCTCCAACCCTGATAACTGAATAACTATTAGAGTTGTTTGCATTAGGTCGAGCTGGGTATGACCAATCTAGATGAATGGTTTGACCTTATTTGTTCAAGTTGTATACTACTGTGATACTGGAATTTAAAGAATAAGTATTTCAGGGCTGACTAACTGTAATTTAAGTGTCTTAAGCATGGAAACAAGTTTCTATCAATAATGAACTAGGGGCCTAAACATAAGTGAGGCACCTCATTGCTAAGATACCACATTCATGGAGATACTGGAGACTGAACACAGGACCTCATAAATGCACTCTAGCACTGAGGTACAGCTCATCTTATTCCCTTGACAGAACTAATAGTGGTAGTACAAACAAAAAACAGAAATCAACATTTCTTATAAACAAAATAATATCAGTGACTTGTTTGATCCATGTAAATATTTTTGAACTGAAGTCGGGGACTGTACTGTTTTTTTCTACTTTTTATAAAGTAATGTCTAGAGTTGATTTTTTTTTTTCTTGTCTTCCCAGTCATTGAGTAAATATGATTTTGAATACAAAATAGAAACCAAGTCTTTTTAAGACCATTCCCTAGTACAGGTAAATCTTGAACTGCCATCAATTCCTAGATTGAAATGGAGAGTAACTAATGTGTTATGAAAGGAAAGTGAGGTTAATGAAGAGATCACTGAAACGTTCTCAACTTTTCAGAATGTTCTAGTAAAGTCTCTTACTAAAGAAAGATCACAAAGGAGAAAATAATTTAATTGAAGGTAATATGCAAATTAGACAAACATCTGCAAATGAAATATGACAAATTAAAATACCCAAATATGATCGTGCTTCAAAAATGAATTAAAACATTTTATCAACAAATAAAAGTATTTCTGAAATAAGGATAAACTATATATGTTGAAATGGACATAATCCCTTCTTAGTCACTGAAAATATATTAAAAGATAGCCAAAATGCTAATAACTTTTTATATATCAAAGATAGTCTGCAGTAAAGAAATACCAAATATTTTCTGCAAAACATATAGCTCAATGTTTGAGTCCTCAATCCCCAAATGAAACAATCCTATATTCAGATACTTACAATTCCTTGATACGATAACCATCTTAGAAAAGGATATAATTTTACAAGAAGTGCCAGAGGCGTTGAATTCATTAAACTCGCAAGGCCACCCAGCCCTAAAAGTCTTGATGCAGCTTTCTCTAAGACATAAGAACACTAACCGATTCCACTTCCACTGAGATCTTTCAATGCCATCAAAGAAAAAGGAATTGCAGACAATTGTTTAATTCAGCCTTGCAATTTTTTCATTATAAAACGTAATATGCATTCTAAATTTAAGAACTATCAACTTACATTTGTGACTAATCAACACTGATATTAAATTATATGACAAAAAAGTGTATCTAAACATTTTAGGGTAACAGGTTGAATAATCTCAATTTCTAGTCTCGTTTTATGGAAGGAAGACAAATTCAAAATAATAATTTAATGCTAGAATTAATCTTGTTTCATAATCAAATATCGAGAGAAATATTCACACTTAAAGCTAATAAATTTTTACAGGGTCCATATCCTTTTCCTTTAGCAAGCTTGAAAAAACATTCATTTCCTTGATGTAAGTAATATTCTTTATGCATCAGTTTTACCTACATATATGACTTAGTCTCCCCTCCTATTAATATTCTAAGTTATACCCAACAAGGATGTCTTCTTTCCCCTTACATTTTTATTCTATCCATTCAGACTTTTCTCCCATATTATACAGGTCAATATTAAATCATTTGCAGATGATACTCTGTCCTATTAGTATCCCATGCAAGACATACCAAAAGAGCTAAAGACAGAAGAGAATTATAATAAAATTTCAGATTACAAGTTGAAAATAAATACATTTTTATTATTTCCTTATATGTCTATGGAAATAATTGAGCTAGTCTACAATAACATATTGCTGGAATAGCTTAAATATATTTGAGTTAAATGCAAACCAGATTCTGACTGCATATTCCTAAATAGGTGCAGTTAGTGTCACAAAAGAAGATTTAAAATTTAAAAGAAGTTTAAGACGTAATTCAGGCTCATGAACCCTAATGGCATTCTACAGTACATACACTACAAATAAAGGAAATATTGACAACAGCAGATTCCAAAACGGGCTTAAAGCATGGATGAAGTAGGAGACATCTGTCTTAGACATATGGAAAGAGAGGATGATGAAAGTTCTAATGAAAGCCAAATTTCAGCAGAAGGTAAAGAATCCAACAAGGAAATCAAATATTCCTAACTTGGCCATCAACAAAATAAAGATGTTAGGCAGTAGAAAGTCAAAAGCAAGCAGTTAAGTATAATCTTCCCTTTATTTATTGTAAACAGGTATTGTATTGCCTTTCAAATGCGGTGACCTGACATCCAGTCACCCACCTATGAAAATAAGTGCTCAACTCAGTAATCTAATCACATACACTTTCATCTGCCTTGCGTCAATGCTCATGAAATATTTTTCATTAAGCTTCAGTTGTTAATTTAAAACATTCCAATAAACATCCTTTAACTTTATCATAGTTTAAACAATCAGCATGAGAAATTTCACAGTCTCTCTGCTGATTCTAATTCCAAGTGCTTGGCCTCCAGTTCAAGTCTCTAACTCCATCTAGGTTTTTAAGTTCTCTGAGGAAAAGGTGAACTGCCCTGTTTCCGAAGGCTACACATCCCCATCATCTGACTGGCTGTTTCCCTGGTTGCTGGCCTCTGCTGCGCCTGCAATTAAGGCTGAAATCATTTCCTCTTTAGTCATGTTTGCATGCACCAGTCCTTTAGATTCACAAACCTTGGCCAACTGGTTCTTTGTCAGCTTGCAATTATCCTTTGCTGACATCTTTACCTGCTTTTAATGTCTAAACTAAACTAACAAAAATAAATGAAACTGTTGTGAAAATGAAACTCTGTATGTTTACCTTGTGTCTGGTGAGAGTACACACACCTTCACTGACAACTGACCACAGGCTACTGATGTTCAGGGTCAAAGACCTCCAAAGTGGTCAGTGTGGATTCTTGTTTTAGGCTTGGAGAGAGACAGAAAGTACAGCCCCAGGTCTGGAGTGTGCTCCTGTGTGCACTTAAGGGAAATTGCGCTTGGTGCAGAGAGCTGCATATGAAAGTACCGTGTGTATCCATTTTTGTTCCTTGTGGCCGTCCCTCACTGGTGACATTGCTGAGGATTTGGGCTCCTCTATTACTGGCCCAGAGAAGGGACTGTCACATATTTGTGGCACCTGTGTGGGATATGAATTTAACTTCAGTAGCCTGTGGCAGTTGTCACTGAATGTGGGTGTACTCTCAGCAGCCACAAGGTAAACGCATAAAGTTTCATGTTCACAACAGTTTTATTTATTTTTGTTAGGTTTAGTTAGGGATAGCAGGTAAAGATGTCAGCACAGGATTATGGCAAGCTGACAAATAATCAGTTGTCCAAGGTGTGCGAAGCCAAAGGACTGGTGCATGCCAACATGCCAACCTGACTAAAGAAAAAATTATTTCACATTACTCACAGCTGCAGCATGGACCAGCAACCAGGAAGGCAACCAGTCTGGTGATGGGGATGTGCAGCTTTCAGAAACAAGACATTTCACCTTTTCTTCAGAGAACTAAAACAACTGTCAGGAGTTAAAGAGACTTGAAATGGAAGCCAAATATTTAGAATTAGAATCAGTGGACAGACTGCAGTATTTGAAGGCCAAAGAAAATAAGAAACTGTTGCAGGCAAAACAAATGGAATTAGAATCAGCAGAGAGACTGTGGCATTGGAGGCTGAAGAAAATGAGAGACTGCGTCAGGCAATACAGATGGAATTAGAATCAGCAGAGAGACTGCAGTGTTTGGAGGTTAAAGAGAATGACAGACCTTAGCATTTGGAGGCCAAAGAAAAGGAGAAACAGTGCCAGCATGAAAAAGCGATGTTGACTGTTCGTCAGGGTCATGGAGTTGATGGGGAAGGGAATAAACAAACTCCAAAAGCAATACAGGTCAGTATATTTCTTCCACAGTTTACAGATGGTGGTAATTTCTATAGTTTTATTCATATATTTGAAAGAGTATGTAAACAGTATCATGGTTCCTGACCCCCTCACTCCATGGTAAAGCTGTAAATGCTTTCTAAAATGTCTGATACTGATTGTTTAAACCATGATAAATTTAAGTTAACACCTGAAGGTTACAGAAAAAAGTTTTGTGAGCACAGACACAAGGCAGATGAAAGTGTAAGTGATTATATTGCTGAGTGAAGCACTTATTTTCATAAGTGGGTGTAAGGTCACCACTTTTGAAAGGCTGGCAGACCTTTTGGTGAGGGAACAAGCCCTATGCATTTTGCCTAAGGATAAGAGAATCTGGTTGGCAGACTGGGAGTAACTGTGCAGATAAGCTGAGGAAAAAAGGGGATCTCTACTTAGCAAGGAGGGCACCACTGCACAAGAAGGGAACACCCAGTGCTACTCTTGGATATAAGGGAGCCCATGGTGGGCAGCCTAAACCACCCCAACTGAGACCACCAGTAACAGGGGAAGCCAATAGTTCAGGTACAGGGCCAGGATTAAAGGTTAGATGTTTTAAATGTAACCAGAGGGGCCATGTAGCATGCAAATATCCACTGAAGCAAGGTGTGGAACAAAAGGTGAAGGAGCCAGAAAATGGGAATAACAGCTTGCCATTGGTAAGTTTGTCTGGAGACAACAGGGGTACCAAACTATCACTGGAGTTTCTATCCCATCTTAGTGGGTGGAAGACAGCCCACTGCTAAGAGAGACACAACCTCTGACATATCCATTGTGAACCCTACAGCCATTAAGAAGGAGCAGTACTTGCTTGGGCAGTGCACTCCACTCTGAGCTTTAGGAGGGACCCCATTACAAACACCTTTGGTCAGGGTTCACCTTAACTGGAAGGGTGGAAAAAGAAGCAAGCAGGTAGATGTGTTTGAAGATATCCCTGCTGATGTCATGATAGGGAATGATTTTGATAATACAGTACCTTATGTGCATGGAGTTACATGCAGTCAGGCTTGTTGACAAGCATGAGGGTCTAGTAGCCTGGGGAGACCCAGACAGACACGACACCTGAAACTGGGGCTGGTGATGTGGCTATTTCATGGAGGGAACTACCCTGGGGCAGTGAGCCTGAAAGTGAGCCACAGCTGCTGGTAGGTACTGATGTCCCATGGAGAGGGTGACAGCAAGGACAGAAGTGAGTGTTTGTACCTAGGCTAACAGTGAGGCACCTCTGTCAGAAGACACCGGGCTTCCTGTGGAAAGGGAGCTGGGAAGGGTCACAAACGCAAAGTTGAGAAAGGCTTATCTTTCGGATCTTACCTTATGAGATTTGAGGGAGGTAACTAAGGAGGCACCCGATTCTCAAGGAAAAGGGGAGTCTGTATACTGGAACAAAGGGTTACTGTGTAGAGAGTGGACTCCTGCTAGAGGGCTATAGGGTGAGCCAATACAGCCATTTGTAGTGCCTGGAGGCTACTGTCTGGCACCTCTAGCCATAGCCCATGACATTCCTTTTGCAGGACATATGGGCATAAAGCATACCAAGAAACATATTATGCAGAATGTTTACTGGTCTGGGATTGTAAGGGATACAACAGGGTACTGCAGGAACTGTGAGCAGTGCAAAAAGGTAGGTAAGGCAGGAAGCAATGTCAAAGCTCCTTTGATGCCTTTGCCTGTGATTGAAGAGCCATTTCAGAGGGTAGCAATGGATATTGTAGGGCCCCTGAGTACCCCAAATTCAACAAGGAAAAAGTATATCCTAATGGCAGTAGATTATGCTACTAGATACCCTGAGGTGGGCAGAGAAGGTGCAAATGCTTTGTTAGAGAGATTCAACAAGGGTAGGTTTCCTGAGAGAAATACTGACTGACAGAGGTACCAATTTCATGTCAGACCTGCTGGCTTGTCTGTGGAAGCGCTGTGGGGTGAAGCACCTAAAGACCATCCCCTACCACCTCAGATTAACGGTCTTGTGGAGAGGTTAAACTCTACACTAAAGGCCATGATATAGTCATTTGCAGACAAGTTAAGAGAGAGATGGAAAAATATTTGCACCATCTGCTGTTTGCATACAGAAAAGTAAAACAGGAGTCCACAGGCTTTTCACCCTTTGAGATGCTGTATGGGCACAGGGTGTGGGGGGCTTCAGATTTGATTCATGATAAGTGGGAGGCTAAGTGTGAATCCCACAAGCAGTCTGCTGTGGCATATGCTTAAACCTCAGGACAAGGCTTAGGGAGCTCATGGGCTTGGCCCAGGAGAACCTGGCAGGAGCCCAAAAGCAGAAGAAGATCTGGTATGACAGGAATGCTAGAGCCCGAGAGTATGCTATGGGACAGCAGGTTATGGTGCTCATTCCTGTCAGACACAATAAGCTGCAGGCATTCCAAAAGCTTAAAAGGGTTTTGGGAAGAACCCCCTGTGTTAGCCAGATTACAGCAAATAATTTGTTGTGCAAGTAGATGCTTCAAACAAATGGTTGGAGGCTGTAATCAGCCAGATTTCCTCAAAGGGAGGATAGCACCCAGTTGTATATCTCAGCTGGAGACTCCAACCAAGGGAAGAATGTTATGCAGCTGTAGAAAAAGAATATCTAGCCATAGTCTGTATGGAAGGAAATTCTTTGTGGTTACATATCACAATACCTTAAAATAGCTATATAGTTCCAGCCAGCAAAACCATTATGGTGGAGCCTAGGGTTGCAGGCATTCAACAAGACAGTGCAGCACCATAGTGGGGTCAATGCAGTTGTGCTTTCAAGACAAGGTATAGGTTAATGTGTTCCCAGACAGGCTGATTTTTCTCAATCAAATTTTTCCAGGCTCACTTGAAAAACTAGCTTGAGTCTTCAAAGAAGGGAGAGATGTGATGATATGAGGTAGTGCCATCTGTGCCAGGGAGAGTAGGGCAGTGCAAGTGTTACATATGCCAGCACAGCTAGCTGGAGTTTTGTAAAGAATTTTTGGTCATTTGACTATCACACTGATTTGTACAGATGCTTGTGTTAAAAATGCATCGACAGTGGATCTTGCTGGACAGAAAAGAGATATACATAAATGTCAGACAGCATTATTATAACTTATTAACTGTATACGTTTTAACAGAGAATTCGGAAGGGAAGAGGTTAATGTCAGTCCAGCTAATTTTGCAAAATAGGATGAAAATTAAATTGGTTGGTTTAGGCTATAAAGATTTTATCTTGCAGGTCTGACTGAAGCCAGAAATAAAAAATGGGAAAAACAGGACTAGGAATTTTACTGTATTGTCCTTAGGCATGAACTAATTGTTACCCTGAAAGGGTGGACATTTTTGAAATTGTTTTATATCTTTCAGATGCTGCAACAGATCTTAGCAAAGTTCTGGGTGTGTATTGCACCAGAGTCAGGTGATCAGATGCGATGTAATTCTATAACCAGCACTGAAATGATTCTTTAGATATTAGTGAGACCTATGATGGAACTCTCATAGCAGCACTTTGTTTTTTGGAACTGGACAGGAAAGATGTCTCGCAGATATCTCACCCAGCGTCACACCTCAGCTTGCCTTGCTATAGTAAGCAACTCAACTCTCATCATCTTGCCTTGCCGTAGTAAGTAACTTAACCAGGGAACAGTAATCTTTTAGTCAGTCAAAAATATATAGTGAGATTAGTTTAATATTGTTTTTCTCCATCTGTGTGAATCTATCCAACTGTGTTAATTTTTATATCCCCTGTGATTGAAATGCTGGTGTTTATTGTAACTAGATATTCAGTATTCTCATATTTTTTATTTTATTATTTATTAAATATTTTACCTTTCAGAGAATACTTTTAACATCTTAAGAGTAGTTATGCTTATTTTAGTCACACTGTGGCCGCTCCTGAAAGCCTTGCTGCATTGGTCAAAATCTGTCATTTGTAACTGTATTAATGTTACTCAGTATAACTGAGTACCTTTGTAAGGGTCTTAGAGTAGCTGACTGGTGGCAGTTTAATTACCTTATAGTCTGGGCAGAGGGGGTACAGCTTGTAAATCTGTGCAAGCCTTTCCCAGGTGTATGTGGGTGTGTCTGTATGAAAATCAGATATCGGAGAGAGAGAGAGAGAGTCCAGCCCCCAGGTCTGGAATGTGCTCCCTTTATGCTCTTAATGGAAATTGTGGATGGTGGATTGACCTACATTTGAAAATACTGTATAAAGCCATTTTTGCTCCTAATGGCCATCACTCACAGGTTTCAGTGGTGTGGACTGAGGCTCCTTGATTACTGGCCAGAGGTGACAAGACAAATGGCATACAACCACAAGATGGAACAAGTTTTTAAGTCCAACCTTTGGGTCAAAGCAGATGCATGGATGTCATTGGCTAGAGGTACAAATAATAGATATGAGACACCTTCTGCTCACTTCTCTCACAATGGAGGTGTGTGTGTGTGTGTGTGTGTGTGTGTGT
Source organism: Protopterus annectens (assembly GCF_019279795.1). Taxonomy (NCBI): domain Eukaryota; kingdom Metazoa; phylum Chordata; order Ceratodontiformes; family Protopteridae; genus Protopterus; species Protopterus annectens. Next base: position 1,125,449,501 of record NC_056727.1, on the reverse strand, counting down.
GTGTGTGTGTGTGTGTGTGTGTGTGTGTGTGTGTGTGTGTGTGTGTGTGCACCTGAGACAGAGAAAGAGATAACATGGAAAACCTCTACATCCTCAGCTGAGACCATAAATGAGATAGACAAATCTACTTACAAAGATGTTACTGGGGTACAACAAAAGCCAAATAAATAATTGATTGCAAAAGGCCTTGGACCACTCCACTTCATGTTTACCCCTTAGTTATGTGTGGGAGAACAGCAGGGCTTATGAACAAAAAACTCTGATAGCTCACTGGTTGGTAAGCAAAGAGGAAAGAAAGTGAACAAAAATGAATGCAAATTCATGCTACCAGTACTGACGTGAGAATAGATTATAAAAGAAGGGAAGAAAAAGTAGTATGAGAAGTAGCTGACAAAATTAATATACTTCAAAAGTACAATATCAATCACTAAGCACTAAAGGGTTTAAAAGATATGTTAGGTGACCCTCTGGCAATAACATGGATAGCCTCCAAGTGGTGTCACATGATTGAAAGAAGGCACCAGTGGTCTCCACATACAGAGAGACTGTAAGAAATGTTGAAAAATAATGTATTTTCCATGCTTACCTCTATATATTCAATGCATAACATGTTCTGGAAAGGATTCTGCAGAGTAAGCTGGTGGTCATCCTAAATGAATATCATCAAGTATATGCAGAGATCATGGATTTACATCACATCTGTTCTGAACTATCTCTATGGCTGGGTCACCACCATGATAGACAAGGGGAACCAATTCATCTCACTGTATCTGGATTTAATTAAGGTCTTTGACACAGCTCTTCAAAGGTGGCTAGTGGGAAAACTAAATTGTAAGAATTCTGACTCCAGACTGGTGATGTGCATGGAGAGCTTGTTATCCAGTAAGTTGCAGAGGATATTAGTTGCTAATTGAATACAATAGGGTTAAATGCTAGGACAGGTCCAGCACAGTATATTTGTGTTAAAAATTACACTAAACCTGCAGATTAAAGTCAACCTGCTAACTGATGTCATCAACTCTAGACAGGTGGTTTTCAGCTAGGTATCCAGTATCCAGTATGAACTAAAATGGTTATCAGAATGTCAGGTAGGAATAAACTGAGGTTTAGTTTAAATAAAGTATAAGGTTACACACTTTACTTAATTAAAAAAACTTAATTAGTACTAAAGGTGCATCAAACAAGAACAAAAAATGAGAAGAAAATTTATGCAACACCAAGCTGAAACGCTGTATTGTAATAATCTCCACAAATAACAGCGTGTTAGGTGTATGTACGTATTTCTTGAAACAAATTATAAATTCCAAGATCTTTCAGAAATATAGTGAAACAGCAAGTCTATTTAGCAATTAAGACAGCATTTACTTCATAGAGTTCTCATCAGCTGTGCTAACTTACTTTCACTCTTAAGTTATAGTCTTGGTTACACCTAAGCTCATTTGTCATAGTTCCTTTACTGTTAAATGGTAAAGTAGTTCCAGTTGTAGTATTCCGATAATAGGGGCATCCCTTATTATCTCTTATGCTAGCAATAATGAAGATATTTTCATCCATCCTGCATCAGGCCAACATTTTAGTTTTAAAGCTTTTAAAGAAAACTATTATTCAGAACTTATTATTGTGAACTGAGAGAGCGTCAGCATAGCTGATGAGAGCCCTGTGGAAGTAAGCATTGTTTTAAACTGTGAAATAAAAATGTTTTGTGGTTTTAATGAGACTTGGACTAATGAAAAAGGGCTTCAGTTTACAGTTTGAAAGCATTTGCTAACTTGGCATCAATCCTGAAGTTTCTAAGGGAACTCCTAACCAAGACTACAACTTAAGACTGAAAGTAAGTTAGCACAGCTGATGAGAACTGTATAAAGTGCTGACTTAATTGCTAAATAGACTTGCTGTTTCACTAAATTTCTGAAAGATCTTGGAATTTATAATTTGTTTCAAGAAATACGTGCATAAACCTAACACGCTGTTATTGTGGAGATTATTACAATACAGCGTTTCAGCTTAGTGGTGCATACATTTTCTTCTCATTCAAGGTTGCACACTTTGGTGGGCTATGGAAATTAAAGGATCAGGATAACTTACCTGCCAAGAATACCACCCCACTGACAGAAAAATAAATGAAAATGATATGGCTGCTATAGTCCAACACAAGACGAAACACTATGAGCTGTGTAAAACAGCAGTGGCTAACGGCAAAACAAAGTACAGTTGCATGTAAAGCAGTTATAAAAACTGCAAATCTTCAATGAGAGGTCATTATATCAGCAAACTATAACATCATGGCTTTTCCCAACATATGATCTTCTATCCAGTCCTGTGAAGACCTGCACTAACTCATACCATAGTTCTTTGGAGCCCTGACCAGTGCCTGATTCACTGAAATCTACCCAACACTGCTAGGGCCTTTCTTCTGTTCATTAAGCACCTTTTGGGCCACCGAAGAAAAGTTGTTCTCTTAGTACAACATAACATTCCTATAATAAATAAATGTAAGTATGTAGTAAACTAATAAAATGGTTATAGTGCAAATATGTGCAACATTCTTACAGGGACTATAAGGGTATATCTTGAGAAATCACCAACTACATAAAATATTACAATGACCTTTCCACAGTAGAATAAATTGGAAATTTTCAAACTCAGAAGACTAAAACAAATCATAGTGTAATAAGCATAGACAAAAATAGTTGCCACTGAGTCTCTTGCAGCCTTGCAGTGTTAAATTAATATGATTATTTTGCGGGACTAATTTGTATATATAATAAGCAAAAGCAGCTATGAAGAAAAGGTTACCTCTGTCATTTTTGGATTCCTGGAATTTGATGGCACAAGTTTTCCTGTTTGGGGTCGGGAAGCTGAAGCCATTGTATAGGTTTCCCTTGTCAACTTTTGCTTAGACCTTAGAAGTGCTAGAGCAACCTTAGTAGAAACACCTGGAAGATGAGGGTTGTATAAGCTGACACACCATCCAGCATAAACCGATGATCTGTGGTCCACCTGCTGGGTATGATTTGGCTTGATGTAATTTAAATAGCACCAACTTACATTAGTGGTTGTGTGGAGGCTAGGAACTGGCAATACCGTTTTCTTATCAATACTTTCTTTAGATGTTGGCAAAGACCAAGAAATGGGAGACTCTACCACAGAGCTTGACAGAATGTGTACAGGTTGCTCATCTGCATCCTTGGAGTCCTCTTTCTTTATCTCCATAGAGGTTTTTCTCCTGAATGGCTTTCCAGGTTTCAATTTGTACTCATCTAATGATTCTGACTGTAAAGCTTCTACACTTTGTAGCAAGGACTGTGAAGGAGGCACAGCTTCCTTTGGTGGACTTTGTTCATCTGAGGTTGTGACAGATGTGGGATTTAAATCTACTGTGGACTGCTTCAACAAGTAAGGTTTTGTCTGCGCTTTTTCTTCTGAACCTAAATGTTCTGCACTTGCAAACTGCAGCAACTCAACCTCTTCCTCTGGCTTGGATGCATCTTCTTCCTTAACTCTCTTCTGTTGCTGGCTTTCCATTGTAAGTTCCAAACTACCAGCAGGAGAAAGCATGCGTTTACTTCCTCCAACAATGGACGGACAGTCAACCACTCCTATGTTACTCTCTAGAGGTGAAGTGAATGACATAAATCCTTTTCTTTCTTGTACTGGTGATGGTACTGTCAGATATGGATTTGGAAAGAACCCTCTGTGACTCTGTGTTATCATGTGAGCCAGATCTAGGTCACGGACGGCTGCAGTACACACCAGAGTTCCTTTTGGCCTGTTGTCTTCAACTTTACAGATGACAACAGTTGAAGGTCCACCATGTGGCTGGCTCATCAGTATCTGGGACAGACTTGTATACATTGCACTTCCATAAGATGGCATGTGAGTCTGGATCCTGACTGGAACAACAAATGAAACCAAGGGCTGAGAATTCCTGGGAGAAATGGACAACGGTACTGAAGCAGAGCTAGTATGGCTCATGGACAATGACTGCAGCCTGCTGCTTGTAAGGAAATCTGAACAAGTAGAAATGGCGTAGCTCTCCACTGATGGAGGGGAACATGATGCCAACTTATCTTTGAAAAGTACTCCTTCTTCAGTTGATAGTTGGACAGCCAATTGTGGTTGTAGTGGTAGGAATGTTGCAGTAGGAAATGGTGCACAACTAGGGAACTGCATGTGCAGAAATGATGGGTGCTGATGAAAAGATACATCTGTCTGATGACGCCATGCCTGCTGAGTAATGTGACTCTGTACTGGTTGAAGAAGGGCTGGTGGAAGGGGAAGTTGATGAGTTGGTGGCAAAGTCTGTGCAGCATGAGGCAGAGAAAGATGTGCTGAAAAAATATTAGAACTACTTTGGGTTGGAAACAGCTCAACAGCAAGCTCTGTTCTCTGCTGCTGTTGTTGAATTGAAAGCAAAGGAAACTCTGAAGTCATTAACTGTTTATCATGTGGTAATGTCTGTGGTACGTGATGCTTAAAAGTCTGCAATGTTTCACTGACTGACTGTTTGTAGCCTATTTGTGAAGCACTGGTCTGCTGGTCTGTGTCATCTTGTTGCTCCAAATGAGATGAAGGTGGAGAAGAATAGGAGGAACTTTTACTTTGAGTAACGCATTTGCCTGGAGATGACACTCGCTGCTCTTCTGTCTCTTGCCTAATTTTTGGTTCTGGTTCTGGATCAGCTTCAGAATATTTGGAAAGGGAAGCTTGTCTCACTAGAAAGCACTTTCTTCTTTCCTTCAAAGTGGAAAGGGATGAATGGACTGCAGATGAAGAAGTGGACAAACTCCCATAATCAAAGGACTTGCTGCGGGTCTCAGACATTTCTGCTGCATGGGATGCACTGGGAGCTTGCTCTGAAGCTGAACGCCTCATTTCCTTAAGAGAAGGATGACTTGGCACAGTCAACATGTGTGAGCTCACAGACTTCATAATGAATTCTGTAGTGTCAGATTTGCCATGCTCTTCCCGTTCAAATGATGTAGAGTGGCTGGAAATATGTGACGTACTGCTTTCCTGACTTGGACTTCTAGTAAGGGAAGCAGATTCAAAGCTAGACTCACCAGAGGACTGGGCCATTTCTGCAAGTCTTAGCCTTTTCTTTTTTGGTGGAAGTTTCTCTGCTGGCAGCTGGGAAAGTGTCTGACTTCGCTGTGGCCACTGAAATTCTTCACTTTTTTCCTGCTCTTTGACAGGTGGTTCTGGATCTTGTTCAGGCCTGTCAGGCTCTTCTGTGACAAGAATCTCTGGAACTTGAATATTGGGCTGACGTACTAGCCTTGGCTGCAAGGCATGAGATGGCTGAAAATGTTGAGGTGCAGGTTGTAATGACTGATGACCTGGAGATTTTTCTTCCCCATCAGAGGCACTCATTTGCTCAACTGATTCAGACCTTTCAAAAGAGCTTGTGTGCTGAATCACAGAAATCTCTTTCCCAGTTGCTCTTCTCTCTGCACTTTCGTTGACACCACCCTGCGTAAAAGAACTTTCTATGACTGATGGGATTCTTGCAGCCACATCTGTGTCAGGAACATGCATAGGCTCACTTTTCTCTGCTGATAACCTAATTATCTCTTGGGGTTTGGTCACAGTTGTTTCAAATGAAGGGGTACTATCTGGTCTGCTGGCTGTTCTGATATGAAATGCACTTGATGAAGCTGCTGCAGGTGAGTCAGTGGACAGTGGCTCATCATCATCACCAAGGCTTTTCTCCTTCCTTCGTTTTCTCATTGGTGTAGGTTCTAATCCTGGACCTAATTTATAATGCATAACATGTGGCTGTATATCAAAATGGCGGAAACCCTGTACAGTGTCTGCTTGGGTGTGAGCGCTTGTGGAGTGATATTTTGAAGCCTGAAGTTCTGAACAGTAGTATTTTTTATGGGCTTCATAATTATCTCGTTTCTTGTACCTCGCACTACAAATATTACATTCATACATCAAGCTTTTCACTTTTAATCCTCTTTTTGACCTCTTGGCTGTTTCACTTTCAGTGGAATCCTGTTCAAAACTGGATGCAGCTGCAGTGTCAATACTAAATGAACTAGTTGCTTCAGAGCTGTATTCCATTCCCACAGGCAGCTCAATGGCTGGCTGGCGTTTCAGCATTCGAGGGTGAGAAGAATACCCTTGTCCACGACCAAAGATTTCTTCAGACTCCATAAATCGATCATCAAATGAATGACTAACTCTAAATGTTGATGAACTGCTCATGGTACTCGAAGCAGAAGGCATTGAATGACTTCTCAGTAGGGGTGCAGTCTCTGTGACACTCTGAGCAAGATGTGCAGGTGATGTCTTTTCAAGGGTAGCTCTTTCTCCTTGGTATGCTGAGGGTTTTGTCTGATCATAGGCAATGCCTGGCTGACACCCAGAAGGCTTTATATCAAACTGAAATTGCTCCCTAATTGAAACAGGCTTTGGGGATTCAATACTGCTGCGTCTTGACAAGGAACTTCTCCTAGGTTTGACACTGTCTATTTCACTTGTATCAACAACAGCTTCATTTATTGTAATTAGCTTGGTAATGTGCTCAATTACTTGTGTTTTGGGCAGAGGAAAAGTTAGTGCACTAGATTTTTCCTCTGTAATTGATTCTGAAAGCCCTTGGGATACATTTGCCACTATAGTGGTCTTCTGTCCAATTCTGCCACATTTTCCTAAAATAATTTCAGCATAAGACTTTGCATTTGAAGCTGGTGAACTTATTGGCTGTTCTGCACTTTCTGACCGAGAAAAATACCCGGATTCTGTACTTCCTTTGCTCCCTGGACTGAGAAAACTATGTGCCTGTTCATCAATTGCCTTTTTCCTTTTGCTAAGCTGAAGTGCAAGCTTCTGTTTAATGGTGTGAGTATCTTCTGATTTGATAGCTGCTGGATGTTCTAATGATGGTCCCAGAAACCGTGTATTGTCTTCAAATGACTGAGAATCAGTAGACTGGAAAGATCCTTGGCTTTCCATGCTTACTGAGCTACTGTACAATGGGGTATACTTTTGCCTAGAAGGAAGATCCTCTGAAGCACATGGTACTACTTCATCGTCTGAGTCAGTGCTTTCTCCTTCAGTAGGCTCTTCAAGTTCCTCAGCACCAATTCTATCCACTTCCAAAGCAGTGCTACACATTTCTCCCCCAGATCCCATGGATAGGCCAGCTTTAATTCTGTGAGCATGTGACTTTCTGTGCTTGTAAAGATTACTCTTAGTTTTAAAAGAAAATCCACATGGGATGCACGGATATGGCCTCTCACCAGTGTGAGACCGGATATGCTTCTCAAGCACACTTGGCTTAGCACATGGGCGACTGCAGTACTTACAAATATATTTGCCAGGTTTTTGAGGTTTCTTTTCCTTTTTGTGCACATCTTCTACAGGTTTTGTTGCAACCTGAGCTGTGTGGTGGCCATAATATAATGGAATAGTAGGGACATCCTCTGAAGAGGCAAGAGAGGAATGAAAGGGCACAAGCTGACCATGTGCATGTAGTCCAGGTGAAGTGAAGGATCTAGAAGGACCTGGCCTTAATGATTCTGCAGGTTGCCATGATTTTCCTTCATGACCACAATCTTGACTTCCAGGAGGCATAAATGCTGGAGACAGAGGTTGCTGCTGTGGATGATCAAATGAATGGGAAGAGGCACCTTTTTGTTGCTTCCCTTTACTATACGGCTCTTGAGTATGACAAACAGACAACTCTACAGATCCAGAACTGTGAGGCTGAGATGCAATTTGACTTAGACTCCCATGGGTTATACTTGATCTGGGCTGATAAACTGAAGAAGAAGATGTTGTAAATGTGGTATCCCCTCTTGTAGCCTTTTTCCTAGGATTCTCATGAGGCTTTCCTGTATTCCTCGGTCTTGGATCAGGCTCCATGACCCTCAAGAAGACTCTGGATGCTAACTGTGTAAGACCTTGACAGCCTTCATTTATTTAAAAGAAAGGATTGTCTCTAAAAAATCCTTATATTATGCTTCTATCTGTAAAGCTGTACCTTGAGTCACAGACTGATCATTGCCTAATCAACATTGTACAAGAAATAAGTAACCTTTGTCCGATTTAGTTTTAAAACATGAAGATGGAACATCAGTGACATTCACAATGGGAATTCATAGGGAAGTGGAATAAAACTGTCAGCGATCTGCAATAAACTCTTGCAGAGTCTTCAAGTCTTTCATTATTCTCGTAATGTTTATGTAAGGTTTGGGCAACGCCATTTTATTTTTGCTAATGCTGGCAGATCTTCAGCATTTTAGGAGGTAACTGCCACACAACATGCAGCTGTTGAAATAATAAAAAAACTGGGGAATGTACAGCCATTCAGATGTGATATTATGTTCACTTTGTAACACTGAAATGCAAGTATCCTCTTAACCTTCGCTTTGTGCCTTCTCAAATTTAATGGGTCCCAGGAACTGAACTCACACATTTCTGCAAAAAAGAAAAAAGAATAAGAATTTAGAAAGTGTGTCATACTTGTTATTTTAAAAGTTAAGAAAACTAAAATTGTGCTAAATAGATCAACCTTCATAATGATGAACCTCTCCAACAATCACATCATTCTTTTATATATAGTTTTAGTTTATTTATTTTATATTTGTTTGCTGGGGTAGTACACGGATCACAACCCACCATCTGCAGGTTCTGCTTGGGTGAAATGATTCACAAGAAAGAGAACTGGAACTGAGGTAGCAAGTTTTACAAATCAAAAGCAAAACAGAATGTAACCGTATATAACAAAACTGTACAGTAGCAATTAAGAGATTTAGCAAAACTTTTGAGAGAATTGCACATTTTACAATTCTACATGATTATATTTTAGGTTTACATCATGGTGAAAATGCTGTTAGTTAATAAGAGTCAGGGCAGGGGAGGGTGTAGGAAGTGAAGTCATGAGGCGTTAGTAGTTGAGAGACACTACAGCTAAAGGATGAGAGGTCCTTAGGTGATGTGGCCTGCTGTGTGGCTACCACAGTTTGACTTGTTGTGGAGGAATTTTTAAGTTCAACTCTGAAGGAAGAAAAGGGGGGACTGTAAGTCCTTTAGATGTTTGGTAATGTATAGCCTGGTTTGTGGGAGTTGAAGTAGGTGGGCTTATATGGAAGAAGGGCCTGAGGTTGTAGTCGGTGTGTTTTTAATATAAAGTTTGGCAGCTAGTGGAGGAATAGGTTCATAGATTCATAGGTTCATAGATTAGTACTGAGCTAACTGCCCTTATGAGCCATTTTAAGCCTAGCCAATTATCTCTTGTGAGACTTGAACCCTGCATCTTGTGTTTGTAAGGTAAACACCTTAACCATTAGGCCACCCTCCCAACCTTTATTAGGCCACCTTCCCAACCTGTAGCAAACAAAGAATAGCAAACAAAGCTTATTAAAATAGCAAACCAAATCAATATACTTATATAAATCAGCATTTTATTATACTTATATAAACATTTGTTTTCCTTCCTGACCTAAAATACTGATGAAGTTAGAACATGACATATTCTATATGCCCTTAATAACCATTCTCATATTGCTAACAATTTTGACCAGCTACCAATACTCACTCTCAAACCTTATGTTCAATAATCATTACACTTTCCCAACATAGAAATAATTATCTAAATATAACCATAACCACTCTGTTATACAAAAATAACCTAATCATTCACCTCAAACCCCAAAATATCAACTCCTACAACTTACAAAAAAGAACAAAAATCATTATCGAAATTCCATTGAATATATGACAAATCTCACACATCCACACTCTCCTAGAGCTTCTAATCTGTGGCGACATACAATTACATCCTGGACCTCCTAACATTAACTACCTCATAAATAACCCAAACCAACACTTACAGAATCTTAGGACTGGACATTAACAGAGACATTGGGGACCTCCAAACATTGGACCCTACCCAGTTTGGCTTTGTTAAGGGCAGATCATGCCTCCTAAACTTGGTGGACTTCTTTGAGACAGTTACCAAGGCTTTAGATGAGGGAAAGGAGGTCCACACAGCTAACCTAGACCTCACAAAGGCTTTTGACACCATTCCCCATTCTGGTATTATAGACAATCTCACCAGCCTGAACATAAACCCCTACATCACAAGATGGGTTGCCAATTGGCTACTGGATAGAACCCACACAGTGAGAGTTGCAGGCTCTAGGTCCGACTCTAAACTGGTTACAAGTGGCATACCCCAGGGCTCAGTCCTGGGACCCCTCCTGTTTGGTATATACTTCTCAGAGGTACAGGCAAGCACAGGAGGACTATGGCTGACCAAGTTCGCAGACGACTGCAAACTGGGGGCCATAATTGACTCTCCAACTGATACAGATATTCTCCAGAAGGGTCTCACTGAGACGGATACCTGGTGTCAAAAATCATGGCCTCAAGCTAAATGCCAAAAAGTGCATAGTCATCCCCTTTGGAAAAAACAAAGTACCTGCGAACTACCGCATAAGTGGTAGTCCCCTAAATACAGAAAATGTAATAAGGGATCTGGGGACCCCAGTAGATAGTAATCTCTCCTTTGATAATCATATTCCCAAGGTGGTTAGAAAATCCTTTTTTGTGGCCCACCTAATCACAAAAGGGTTCACATATAGAACAAAAGAGGTTATTGTGCCCGTCTACTCATCACTCATCAGACCCATCATAGAGTACAATGCCCCATTTGGGATGTACCTTACAAGACACCTGCAACAGCTGGAAAGACCACAGAAGTACCTCACTAAGAGGATTACTGGCCTCAAACAGATGCCCTATGCAGCCCTACTGAAGAAACTCCAGCTGTACTCGGTTGCATACCACTTACTCAGAAGTGATCTCTGCCTGACATACAAAGCCATGTCCAAACCAGAATTGATAGACATGCTCCACCTAAAAAAAAACAAATCCCCGAGAGCCACACATTCTATTGATCTAAACCTCACCACAATGATAAATAAGATGTGCTGGAGGGATAGATTCCTGTCCCAGAGACTCCCCATGCTTTGGAACAGGATTCCAATCTACATTAGGCAGAGTCCCTTACTAACACTCTTCAAGAGAAACCTTGACGAGTGGATGAGAAACAGAAAATTTACCCTGGGGATCACTGCAGTGGCTCTGCTGGACAGAGGCACAGGGAACTAATGGCTCTGCTGGACAGAGGCACAGGGAGTTCATCTAAGGGGGCAGCGAAAGCCAACACATTCTGGTTAGGCTTACAGATGCCCTCGGGCAGATAGTCTAGTACTTACCTATGTACCTACATAAATGGCAAAAGCGTATGTTCCAGATTTCCATGACTGCATTCATACACTTATCATCCAGATATTCTCACCATAACCGAAACATGGTTAAAGCCTAACATATACCACACTGATCAATGTAATAAAAAAGGCAGGAAGTCTGACAACTCTGTACTCCAGTCCATTATAAATAATGCAAAACTCTGCTATTCTTATTTTTAACAATAAAATTCTGTTATCTATCCTTAAACTAAGTGCACAGAAAATCCTTCATATAGCTGCTATCTATATGCCATCCGACAAAGGAAGCAGCGACATCTCCACTCGAAAAGATACACTACATGGACTCACCTCCATAACAAAAGACATTATTACACTAGATGCTGAAAATATTGACTGGACCCCATCAGACAGAACTCAAAAGACATACCAAAAGATCCCTACCATCACCCTCTGTGGAATGGCTTAAATCACGACAATGCCACCTAGAACAGATAAAGACAAAAGAAAAGAAAGTAACTTCACCTGGACATTAACCACCAACTCCAAGCATATATCACAAGTAGGTATAATGCCAGACTCATTAGGTTCTCAACAGCCTGTGTTCACCATATGTAATAACACTAAGAAACAGCTTACAACTAGGTTCATAACTTAAAACATTTCAACATCAGTGCATTCAGTGAATTATTAAGAAAATGTAACTGGAAACCATCAAGACTCTTACCACTAGATGTATCTGTAACACAATTCAATGACAACTTCCTAAAAACCAATGCTATGGCATAGAAGGATAAAGCCCTAACTACAGCCCAGTCAACCCGGGTTCGATTAGCAATTCAGGCATCTGAATTGTTGATAGGAGGGATGTTCGTATCTGTGCTCCCTAAGGAGACTGGTCCGTAGAGAGGGGAATAGCACTTGGATGGTTTCTGGGATGAACTTAGGGAAACAACAAGGAAGTAGTCATAACAAAAAAATATCCTCCTCATGAAAGTAGTTGCCAGCAAGACCCCCATGAATTCCCTTAGGTTCCATAACAGCCCAGCCCAGCATTGGTGATAGTCCGGGTGGGTTGGAAGGAGGATCTGGTAGGCCCAGCAATGGATAGGTGAACGAGGGCAGAGACTAGAAATTATAAGTGGGCGAGGGTAGAAACAAAAAAATAACTTTCTGAACACAATGAACTCCTAAACAGTAAAATGCATACCCGCCCCCTGGATGAACTATACAAATAAACAATGCATAATACAAAGGGATAAAACATTTAAAGTGCAAAACACACCTAATCCTACAGGTATACGGACACAATCAAATTCCTTTCGTAACATGGATAAAATTAAATATTAGAACACAAACTATAGACCAATAATAAATATCTCTTAGGCAATTTTGTAATTCTTTGATCTACTCAAACTTGCAGAAAACCACAGCCTAACCACTAACAAAAGAAACTAACAGCTCAGGCATCTGCACACTTAAATCATATTCTATGCAAGCAACTACCTGCTTAATAAAAAAAGATAACTCCCTCAAGTCATTCCATATAAACCTCAATAATGATTCATTGTCTGTAGACCAAGTGATATTATCCATACATTTGTTAAGAAACTAACCCAACTTCCACTGCTACAGAAAACCTGTCTTAAGAATACATTCAACTTGCTGTCAGCTCCTATATCCATTCTAGTAAGCTTGTCCATTTAGAATCGCATCCCTACAATGTGGTAATAATCTTAACATTGTTCATTTCCATAAAGTTGGTACTCTTGCTTGACCAAAGTAATTACAGACCATGTGCAATCTCATCTCCAATCTCAGAGGTCCTTAAAATGTGTAATCAGAATCAACTCCAAACTTGTCTAATAAATAACAAACTTCTCCCTGCTACACAGAAAGAATTTCAAATAAGGCATGACACAGACACCACATTATTATAATTTTTAATACAGTAGATTAACAGAGACCAAGGACAACTAGTAGAGCCCTCCTTACTAACGTAGCTAAAGCTGATGGTATGGTATTTGATCCATTACTGCTAAATAGACTAAGCTTATAATCATCTCTCTCTTAAATGGTTCAAAGTATGTAACTAAACATCACCAGAGTTCACTGTCAAAATACGTGCACCCTATTCTTGCTTGTAACATTTGGAGTTTGAACCTTGTACCACTACTTTTCAGTATTTTCATGAAAGACATGCTTACCTCAGTCCAAGGAGAAGACCCTGTCCAATATGCTGATGACTCATCCTTGGTATGTTGTGTATCCCCTTCAGTCCTACCTCTCAACTGTCCAGATTTTCGTCTCTTACTTTTGGTCCGTTTCTCATAAAATTTGCGGTTTTCTGGCAAATCAACTAAATCATACTAAATAATGACAGTCATTTGAGTTTCAGACTTTATATCCTTCTGAAAATATATAATGATGGAAAATCTGTCATTCTAGAAACTTTCTAAGTTTATAGGAGCAATATTTTAAATCTGTACTTATTGTTGGCCTTTGTCCGCTTATTATTTCTGGTTTTGTTCAGATTTCTTGTGTTGAGAGGTTGAGAAGTATGCCTTTAGATCAGCTACAAAAACTAACAAAATAACTTCACCTGTCTTAAAAATGGCTCATTTAATCTCAACTGCTACTAAATGCTAAAAAATACAATTAATACCACAGCTTTCAAAATTGAAGAAAATCAAAAATTGACTTCTAAATCTCTTAATTACACAACCTTTGTAGCTGTAACTCTATACTAGGAGTTACTACCGATCACAGCGTAAAATTTGACCAACAGATCAAAAGTAAATTGCTTATAAGACAAGCCAGCAGCACGGAGTGCTGGAAAGAGCAATACCATACGTTACAAACAATGTACTATTGTTACTTGATCATTTTTCTTACCAGCACCCTTCTGTATCTGTTCAACCCTAACCAGTGCCCAACCCTTCCACCTATACAAGATACAGCAAAGTTACAACAAAATAGTTAAGACTGCAGCAGATCTTCAAAACAGATATCACCAGTGTATTGCACTAAAACAGACAGATGGTGCCTGCCTCAGTACTGCACAGGAATGGCACAGGAATGGAGTCCTTTCTGAGACCTAGTTGACCGAGATTTGATTAATGGGCCCAGCACCAGGAACTAGGCTGGGACAGGAAGAAGTTAAGAGGCATGGCAATTGGAGGATAGATTTACCTTAAAATAGCTTTGGTAGACTTGATTAGCACCCTACATTGCTTGTTAGTTTGGTGAAAGAGTAAGGTTTGACCTCGCTGGCATTGCACTTCCTAATTTTTGCACTGATTTTCTTTCTTTTGTTATACAGCCTGTTGATGCTGAGATTCTACCAGGGTGGCTCGTTTTTGAGTTTTTCTTATACTTTTTCTTGTTAGGTACAGCTGCCTGATGCAGCTATTGACATGGCTATACATGGTTTCCATAAACAATTCCACAAAGGCTGTGTTAATCTTAGCATTTAGGGGACTTAGAATTTCGCCAGAGTGTCACTTAATAATAGGATGTTTGCTTTTGAATACTTCCTAAAAGTGCAATGAATTGCAGGGGTTCCAGATTTCATTTATATTTCAAAGGACACAGCTTTATGGTTCGCCCTGACCAGTGGGGACATTACACTTGTGTTTGTGGGGGGTTCCTCCTATGTTTATAAGGACCAGTTCAAGAATGTTTGTGTCCCTAATGGGGATATAGACTATCAATGACTTTCTTGGACCTAGATTCCATACCCTTTCTTATAAGTTGTGCAGTATGGAGTGATTTCCTTACCTCTGCAGATACATAATGCTCAAAGGCCAGCTTACTGTCTACATATGTTCCTAAGTCCCTGACCACTGGGTCTAGTCTTAGAGGAGTACTATTAATGTGGCAGTTTCCATGGGCGGCTATCTTTCTAAAGGATACTGTTTATTACTTTTTTGGCACTGAGTTTAAGACTATAGCTCTGACACCAGTTATTATTCTGTGTTAGTTCTTACTGGAGGGTATTTGTGACACTGGGGATTCTATGACCACACCTAAGTTTGTTATGTCTGCAAACTTGGTCAGTCAGAGGCCCTTGCTGTTGGCCTTGACTTCAAAGAAGTAGATTCTAAAAATGAGAGGCCCTGGCACAGAGCCTTACAGGTTCATGGGTTCATAGGATGATACTAGGCTATTGGCCCAGAGGCT
The DNA here is from genome assembly GCF_019279795.1 of Protopterus annectens. Lineage (NCBI taxonomy): Eukaryota > Metazoa > Chordata > Ceratodontiformes > Protopteridae > Protopterus > Protopterus annectens. The sequence continues at coordinate 1,125,434,094 of NC_056727.1, read as the reverse complement.
CTTATATGTCTAGCCAAGAATTTTGCCCATGTTCCTTCAAGATCAGCACCTGTTTCCCATGTCCAGCATGGAGACAGGTGGGATCCCAGGGGTGTATTTCCTGTTTCCCATCCAGTCGTCCAGGTTCCTCTGAAAGAGGGCTACAGAGGTACTCTGCTTGACATGGAGACAGAGTCTATTCCACAGATGGGGGAGTTTTTGTGATACAAATCTATCCTGCCAACAAGTTCTATTAATGTCACAGACCAGGTTAAGGCCTTGCATGCAGGTTGCGCGAGTGGAGTTTGACTTACGGATATGCAGCAACTCCATCAAGGCAGGATCTGAGATGGCCTTGTATGTCAGACACAGGTCACCTCTGAGCAGTCTGTATGAGACTAAATAGAGGCACAGGGCTTTTAGCCTATATGTACAGGACAGGTGTTTGAGACCCTGGGTTTTCCTGGTCAGGAGCCTCTGTGGTCTCTCCATCTGCTGCATGTGCTTGTCAAGGTACATGCCGAAGGGGGCATTGTACTCAATAATGGGTTTGATAAGGGAGAAGTACAGGGATGTTATGACCTACTTGTTCCTGGATGAAATACCCTTATTTATAAAGTGGGCCATGTAGAAAGCTTTCCATACAACAAAGGCAACGTGGTGGTGAAAAGTCAGGTTGCCACTAACCTAGATGCCCAAGTCCCTCACGACTGATTGCATGCTTAGTATGTTGTTATTAATGTGATAATTAGTGGGGATGCCATTTTCCCCAAAGGGGATAATGACGCATTTCTTGGCATTCAGTTTGAGGCCATGCTTCTGGTACCAGCCATTAGTTTGGGTAAGGCCCTCTTTGAGGCTGTTCACATCACTAGGGGAGTTTAAGACAGCGCCCATCTTGCAGTCACCTGCAAACGGTCAGCCACAGACCACTGTCTTTGACTTACACCTCAGAAAAGTATATCCCAAACAGCCCCTTGAGGTTGACTCCCTGCTCTAATGCCTTGGATGCTATCTGTGAGCCAGCTGCATATTAAAATTCTCCTGAAACAATCATGACACCGTGGGCAAGTAATGGCCAACAATGGCAGAAGCTATACTTTTATAGCACAATTTGGCACTGCAATAATGACAGTATATAATGTTGCAAATTATACTTGAGATCCCTAAAGAAAGTAAATCCATTACGATGGTACTATTTTCAGCTGTACTTCTCTGTAGTTTATTGAACTGACAGATATTAAAGTCATAATATAAAATTAAAGATTTCAGTTTCAGTGATCTTCCTGCATTGATTTTAAAATGGCACAATTAACAAGCACAGCAGTAGTCATGATCAGGTAGAGGCAAACTGATAATGAATAACAAAAGTGTTCATGTTTATTGTCTTAGCAATGTTTGCATATGACTAATACAAAGCCCCAGTGACAAGCATACATTCCACCATGGCAGTATTAATTTCTGCTTATTAATCCACACATCCTATTAACTCTATATGGACTTATTGTGGCATGACAACCAAATATGACTCATTTGTCAATCTAACAGTTTCAGAGAAGACCTGGGCAGCACAGATCCTTCCCAATACAAAGAACATCAATACAAAAAAATCACTAAAGCAAACAAATGCAGTGGTTATTTCCATTAAGAATGGTTACAGCACAAGTCACCTGTAGTAAATAAAGCTGGAACAACTTAAACCAGCTGTTTCAGGGAGCTGTATTTAAACTTTCCAGGTGCAGTCTACGAGCACTGCAAAGTCAAATATTTTTGTTCCCTTTCTCAACTCTGGACTTGTCTGTCACAACCTGTTTTGTTCTGTGGAGCATAGATAAATCTTCACTGCCTGCCACCATGGCCTAACTCCATTAAAAACATAAATAAACAAAAAAATTAGCATCAGTTTGCAGCTGTCAGTCCTGCACAGTACAACAATTTGCAAAACTGTCCTCATTCAAATTTTGCCTGCACAGCAAAGAAATTTATCAGACAAATGCTGTCATAATCGAGTCCACAAGCTTCATCAAAAACCAAGGTATGCAGAAGCACCTTAGGAAACATTGGACTACAACAATAAACAAGGCTTACCACAATCAAGACTCCTTTCACTCTGCACCTTACCATGTCCCCAGTACTGAGCTGTGAAGCCTGTATAGGTGTAATGTGTTATTCTGTAATGCTTGGAAAGTACTTAAAATGAGTGAACTTGTTTGTTGGGTGGGTGGGGGTGTATGTTTTGCATCTGGACTTTTTAAAGGTGTGCGCGCCTGATGCCCAGTTCTTTTGTGACTCATTTATTTGCTTTGGAATTTCAACAGGAGTGGACAGTGTTAGACATGATGAAAATGCCATTATTTTATAGGACTACATTATGCACATCTGCCACATTAAAATAAAGCACTGCTAAAAACTGACTGTAGCTTGGCAATATCCTTGAAAGTGTAACAATGTACTGTACAAAAGAACTTATGCTATCATGGCAAGGACTATTTCAAATGAAAGAATGCAGTTTGAAGTTGAAACACCCCATGCTGGATTCTATCTGCTTCAGAAACATGTAATAACTGAAAGTTAGGCGGGTTCTATTCCAGGTTGACCACACTCACGTGAACCAAAACAGACACCAAACTAGACACTGCTGAATGAACGATATCCAAACTGCCCAAGATGGAAAAATGCAGGTTTAATATCCAAACGCACAAGATACAGCAACCACAGCACAAAAACAGCAGCACCAATTCACCAATGACCCAGGTTTCGTCTCAAAGCATTGACTTCATCACACAAATCAAATGACACACAGCTGAGATCATACACGCAGACCTACACAGGCTTAGGACCTTAAAAGTAGACTACCTATACCACAAAGGCCTCCTAAATGCAACCTAAAAAAAAAAGTATCCTCGGTGACCCAAAAAAATACACACAAACAGGCATCTCCCACCATGATACATACATCCAAGAGTCACAATATCTCAGTTTGAAAGCCCTTAAGGCAAACCTCCACACAAGTCAATAGCCTAGTCACACGTTTCTCTGTTGTGAGACATATCACTCACCAGGCAGTGCAAGGAGAGGGTCACTGTCAGTTGCCTATCAGGTACCAGAATTCGTTACATCACACAAGCACTCAAATTGTTGCACCATAAGTACACATATCACATGCAGTTCACATGGGTGTAAATGATTTGCGGTGTACCTCCCTGGACAATATGAAGAGAGACCAGGGTGTCCACGGCAGGTTTGAACATAGCCTTGAGTAGCATTAGGAAATCACCAATGATGCCGCAATACTAACAAAAGACTACAGACTTCAATAATTGGCTTCATTTCTGATGTCCTTCTAAATGAGTGCATATATATCAGCATAGGAGAGAGGTGGCAGTCCTAATTGCTTTGCCAGGGATGGCCTGCACCTCTCCCCTCAAGACTTTCTTATACTGGCTAAATCCTTGCCCAGACCAATAGTGCCTTTTATAGGTAACATCAGTCTTCTAAACATTACAACATTACAAATCAGCATTCAGATAATATAAATGCTGCTCAATGCTAGGAGTCTTACCAAAAAAATCCAGTTCCTACAAGCACTGTTCACTCTAAAATAACATTGATATATGCATTGTCATAGATACCTGTTTCAAGACCAATGAGAGCACTCCATTGATGGAGGGTTTCAATTCGTACCACATATTCAGGGCCAGTATACTAGACACAGGCAGTGAATGTGGTGGTGTTTCTATATTCTTTAAAAAGAAATCCTCCAGACTCATCGCACAAGATAATGACCCATAACTGCTCCATTTCCAGCATACTATAAAAACCCTTATCATATCATAGCTAACTGTAGTAACCCCTCAATGTCCCCTCAGCCCATGCCTCCTACCTAATTTCCTGTGTACTAAGCCAAACACCATTCTCTTAGGATATATGAACTACCCCCTCCACAAGCTGGGAAACTTACATCCTCAAACATTTTGCCCAAATTTCCTGGACTTCATCAATATACATTTTCTAGACCAGTTAATCTACACTCCCACCAGGAGTAAAGAAAATCCCTGGACTTGGTCTTTACCAGTATGGGGCAGCTTTTTCACCACCAACTGGATCTTCCTCCCTGGTCAGAGTGGAACAAAAAAATCACTCACATTCACCATATGACTAAAACCAGAAACATCTTCCAATACCTTAGTATTTGGAAGTTATGCTAAAGCTAATTTACTAAAACTGAGTGATGACTGGGCAAAATTCAAAATCCCCTTTCAGCTGCTTATGTAGACTCCTTGACCTCCAAAAAATATGTACATGTAAACAACTGCACAGATGCATCTGTCCCCATATTTAAAAATTACCCCTGTGGTGGAACCCAAATATAAACAGCTTCTATAATAAAATAAACTGCTTTAAAAAAAAGTCTAACTCTCAAAAAGCCAAAAATTCTCTTGCTAAACTAAAAGGGATCACTGGACCCTTGATCAAATCAGCCAAAGCCAGATATGAGGTAAAATAGCCACCCAGGTGAAGGATGATCTCAAAGCCTTCTTGAAATAAGTTAAAACCTTAGAAACAATGCCCAGCATTGCGAAGAGCTAATAATAAGTAGTATCTCGTAGGGAATAGCCAATCTACCAGCAGACAAATTTAGTTCTAACTTCACCCCCTCTCCCTCCTTCCCTATATTTTCAGACCCCCCCCCCCAAATCTCCCAAGGACAAGTCCTGAAAGTACTATTCAACTCCAGTATTAGGCTGTCTTCTGGCCATTTTGAAACAGGACTTTTTGGACCCCATGCAGAAACTATTGAAGATCAGGATTCATGGTTGATAAATGGAAAACAGCATCAGTTATTCCCCTGCACAACAGTGGAGTGTCAACGGATTTGAGTAATTATAGATCCATAAGCTTGACAACCTCATATGTAAGGCTAAGGAAAGGAACATTATGGAAACTACAAATTCTTGACCCAAACCAGTTTGGATTCATCAAAACCATCCCACTCTTTGTTACTGTACATAAACTTTCCCAGATGAATGTAGATTCATACATCACTTGTTGGAAAACAAACTGTCTCACTGAATGGGTAACACCACCTCTGGTGAGGAATCCTCCACCACAGACACAGAAATATTGAGTACGGGGGAATCACCACATGCCAAAAGAGGAAGAACAACTGATGTCCCTTTAGGGGTAGGAAACACCGGGCAGGAAGGAAACATAGGGGTGACAAGTCTAGAAGAGTTATTCATGTCAATAGTGAAGTAAATGAACCATGTACCAATGTGTTAAATATTTCCAAGCATGTTTTATCTGATGACCAATATTCTTTACTCAATAAAGGTCTTGGTTTTATCCCCGGATTTTTCATTGATGAGAGTTCATTAGTATCCGACACCTTAGATTTTTGTAGAAAGATTAACCTCAATTTGTTTTTCAAACAACAGGACAAATCTGATGATACTCAAAGATCATCTGACTTCAGATTTCACAAATCAACATTTAATCCTCCTATGGATAAACATGTTGCTGTATTTCAGCAGGCTGTAATAAAGGATATACACTTCCATTTTAGTTCTGACGACAATATGAGACACAATCTTTCCAGGAAGGAACAACTAGCTTTGACACAACTTAAAAACAATACTGACCTTGTCATTATTCCTGCTGACAAAGGGGGTGCGGTCGTTGTCATGGATACCGATTATTGGGATGAAGGTAATAGACAACTATCTAACCATCATCATTATATGAAAATGGATATTGACCCCACACCCAGTTTTCAACGTGAAATTCAGGATTTCTTGGAGCAAGCGGTTCAAGCAGGTATTATTTCAGATAAAACTAAAACACATTTGATGGTCAAAGATCCTGCCAAGCAATATCTCTATTTCCCAAAATTCATAAATCTATCCATAAGCCACCTGGTAGACCCATAGTATCTGGTATTGGGTCACTTACTGAACCTTTATCCATTTTTCTCACTGAAAAACTTAAACCGTTATTACCACTCATTCGAGCTAGAATCCAGGATACCACTGAATTCCTGCAGATTGTATCTGAATCTCAATTGGAACCGGAATGGTTAATGTGCACCCTTGATGTAAAATCTTTATATACCAGCATTCCACATTGGGCGGGTTTAATGGCTTTGGAATATTGGCTAAATAGATCTAACATTTACCCCCCGGGATTGAATACACTACTGGTATGCTTGGCTGAGCACATTCTTACCAAAAATGTGTTCTACTTTCAGCAGGATTGTTACTGGCAACTTCAGGGCACGGCCATGGGTGCATCGTTTGCACCCATTTATGCAGATCTCTTCATGGGTTTTATCGAGGAACAGATCATTTATGATCCTATGCATAACATATATTTACCTGAGATTGATATATGGAGAAGATACCTGAACGACTGCTGGCTAGTGTGGAAAGGAGGTAATGATTATCTCCAGGAATTTATTGAACATCTCAATGGGAATATCTGGGGAATTGAATTCACTGTGGAGTATCATCAGAAGGAAATACATTTTTTGGATGTCCATCTATTAAGACAACCTGATAACACACTCAAAACTTCTGTGTATAGAAAATTCCCCGTAATACAACACCCTTCTGCATGCAGATAGCCTCCACCCAAAACATATCATAAAAAAATATACCAAAATCTCAATTTCTCCGGATTAAAAGAATATGTTCCTCTGAGGATGATCTTACTACATACCATGAAGACTTAACTAACAGATTTCTGTCTAGGGGATATTCCCCACAGGTTATCCATTCTGCGGCCAACTGGAGCAGCAACAAACCTAGGCACTCCCTTTTACAATATCAAACGGCACGAAAAGAGAAAAATTCAGATACATGTAGATTTATCACTACTTATGGCAGGAATAGTAAAAATTTGATTAATATTATCAATAATCATTGGAACATACTCAACTCACACCCTCTTCTGGAAGGTTACCTGGGGGAACGGTGTTATTTTTCATATAGGAAGGGTAGAACGCTTGGCTCTCACTTCTCACACTACAAAAGAGTAAGCACTAAGGATGACACACTCACCCAGAGGACACTGACAGGGGACAAACTAATAGGCATATTTCCTTGTGGTCATTGCAGTTTTTGCAGTTACATCTTTAAAACCACCAGTTTTACTAGTAAAAACACTGGTCATCTTTATAATATTGAATTCTTTGGTAACTGCAGTTCTGACTGGATAATTTATCTTGCTATGTGTACTTGTCAGGCCTTTTATGTTGGACAAACATCTAGGCAGTTCCGCATAAGGATATCTGAACACCTAGGGGACATCAGAAACCATAGAATAACTAATGCACTATATAGACATACAACCAAACACCCTACTGCCACATCCTCATTCATCATTATTGATCGCATAACTGGTAATCGATCATTTAAAACAGGGTGGCATGACATTTTGAACAAGAAAGAGAAAAAATGGATCATAAAACTTGGGGGGCTTTTCCCTCCGGGATTGAATGACAAATTATGATCTATGCTCTGCTCCACATCCATCCTATATCCCTCATTCAATAATATACTTTTTATTTATCTGTTTTGAGATATAACATTAGGATGACATTCCCTATCATATTATGACACTAATGATGGTTCCTATTTTTTTGCTTATCTATCACTATGTTCCTTAGTACAATTGTTTAATTTATGACAGTAACATTTGTACTTTATTAATATATATGAACATAGAGGAAGTATTATGAGTTGATTTATACCACCATCTTATTTTTTGTATGTTGACATATATTATGGTTTTTACCATATTGTTGTTCAGATTAACCATTTTTGTGGTTCTGTTAACTACAGGAAGTGATGTCATTCTGTTTTGGATCTTTTGAAGCTATTTAAGCAGGTGACTTTTTGACATTCATTTAATATACTGCTGAAGAAAGCCTTTTGCTGAAACCGGTCTAGTTTCAGTTCAATAAATATTTCATTTTCAGATCCTCTCTGGTGCTGGCATTTTTTCTTTGGATCTACTCACAGACAGAAACCAGAAAATTAGGATGGGAAGCTTCACCTCCTCCGAAAGACTTGTCACTATACTGTACCCTGGGTTCAGGCCTTGGACCACTCCTTTTTGGCATTTATTTCTCAAAGGGCAAAGCAAATATTAAGGGTTCATGGCTTCAGATCACTGTAAACTTGGTGCCATTGTAAAATTCCAAGAGGGCACAAAAATCCTCCAAGAGGGACTTTTAAAAACAAAAGTTAGTGTCAAAGCCATGGTCTAAAAGTGAATGCCAAGAAATTATTAGTAGCATCCTCTGGCAAGCATGACTTTCCTTGCAGCTATCATATTGCCAACACACCTCTGAAAGTTGATCCAGTAGTTAGAGATCTGGAAACCTATGTTGACAATAATTGTCCTTTCGCCATCACATGTTCACTATTGTAAGGAAGTCCTTTCAAATCACACAGCTTATTTCTGAAGGTATGGTATCCACATCCAGGAAGTAATCATTCCACTGTAGTCATCCCACATTAGGCCAGTATTTTGCCTCTTTAGTTATGTAACTGTCCAAACATTTCTTAGAATTGGAAAGACCACAATGCTTTCTCACTAAAAAAAAAAAAACAAGGACCTAAATATTAAAACCTACAAAAAACAGCTCCAAGCCTTGTTGGTCTTCATAGTAAAGCACAGGTTACTTAGAGGCAATCTCTATTTTGTGTATAAAGACTCAGCAGACCCTATCCTTTTAGATTTACTACACATTCACAAGTCTGATGGTAGCATGAACACTTGCTCAAGGTATCTCAATCTCTTTTGCAACATAAATAGGACATGTTGGAAGGTTAGGCATGTATTTCTATGGAACAATCTTCCACTCCACATAAGGCAAAATAACCCTTTTACCCTATTCAAATGTAATTTGGAAAATGTATGGGAAATCACAAATTCACAGCTGGTTAGTACACATGGCCCTCTGTCCCCTTTTCAGTTATTAATAAACAAAATCAAAAGTAAAAACTATCATGATAATGTAAGGCTAAGCTTCTTAAGATCTTCCTATATCAATAGCGTATTAAGTACCTATGAATCTAAACAATGAAGTACAACTAGCTATGGACAGAGGCCAGCTCTTGATCTTATAAAAACCTTCAACCTCGCTGACCAAAACATCCTCCTCCATTACCTACTATAATCAGGCATAAGTCCTGATTCCCTACCTTGGATTCAAAACTACCTCACAAATTTCCACTTCTGTCAAAAGTTATACCTTGATTGCCTAGTCAGTTCTCAGAAAGGAGTACCACAACTTTCCATACTTGGGCCTCTACTATTCTCCATCTTTAAAAAAAACAATTTCCTTGATCTACCTCACCCCCACCCCAAATCCCTGCAGATGACATGGTACTATTTCATGTAAACAACTCGCTTCTATGTTCAGCCATTGAATGCAATTTGCATCAAATGGCTATTCTCTGAACGTTAAACATCAAACGTGACTTATACCTAACATACATATCTCTGAAAATAAAATCATTGAATGGCCATAGCTGGCTAGCATAATGGAAATGAAACATACTACTTCCTTACTGGTAATTTAACTATAAGAAAACCTGCCCTTTCCCCAATTTAGTGCGACCTTGGAGTTGGTATATATAATTAGTGGGAGTGTGGAGGCGCAGCATCCCCTCCCACAACAGGAGGATTCAGTTGAACAGCAGACACTGTTTCCCTCCACACCCCATGCTAATTGTATATACCAACTCCGAGGTCACACTAAATTGGGGAAAGGACAGGTTTCTTACAGTTAAGTTACTGGTAAGTAAGTAGTACGTTTTTATTCTATTTTGTTGATTTTATTTTTTGGAGATATACCTGTTTGGTAAAAGTAACCTTTGACGTTTAACTTTCTGGGAATAGCCATTCGATGCAAGTTGCAGTCAATGGCTGAACATAGACCCAAACAACTCAGTACACAACCTTCAGAAAGACATGAAAACAGATTTTCTACCCCTAATCCACTGGATCTTTAACAAACACCTCCTTTCAACTCTATCATAACCATCAAACAGAAACTTAAAATAAAACACCATTCTTTGCATATCCATGACCACAACAACAGCCCTGTAAGAAAACACTACCTCTTTTGAATACATTAGCATTTGTCCTGACTCCTCACTTTCCTTCTTCCTCCACCAAAACAACACAAGGAAAAAGGTTAACTCTTTCTTCTTTTGGCCAAAAACCCTCCTTGTTTCTTATTAAAACCTCCAAAACACCCACAAGCAGAAGCATACTACTTTCTTATCTTGATTGTAACCTCTCCCTCAGAGGCTCAGCATCAAAAAAATCTCCACAAACATTGAAACAATAGTCAATAAATTGGTAGATTACCCTGTTCCTAAAAGTGATCACCACTGAAAAACATTGAAAAAAGGGATCCCTAATTAACAAAAGGTTGACCTTTTCTAGCCTCCCAGCTAATCAAACTCACAGTTAACTAGACCTTCTCTCCCCTAGAAGCTAAACTAATTACATAACCAAAGCTTTTCATGTGTCTGAAGGTTTTTTATATCGTATATAATGTTAGTATGGAGATCTACAATAGGTTAGGCCTTAGATTGCAGCACAAATTCTTTCACTTTCCTGCTTGCAATCTGCAAGTATCATTCCATCCTTTAAGTCTCAACACTATGAAACTATACAATTGCCTTATGAATAAAACTCATCAGTTTGTCACATCTGCCTCTATCAAAGAGTCAGTGTTTGCTTTTAACTGGGTAGTTCACCCTGAGTAAGGGATGAGATCCTGGTGAGTTGTGGAAAATTAAAACGATACACGCCAAGGCCACACAATTCAATGTGTAGCAGAAGAACAAAGGAAATGAGAAATTCCACACAGCAACAGCCCATAATCTTCAATAAATCTGAGTAAAAAAACAGAAATGCTTAAACAAGATATAGTTGGATATTCAAGAAAAAATGGAAATGTGGCCACAGATGGAAGACATGTTTTAAAGGACAATTGACTTGCAAGGCTGCTGCCCAAGATAAATAAACAGCTGCTATGTTTTATGAACTGTTGACTATATTGTAATTCTGTATGAATAATATTCACTGACATAATAGTATGTCACTTTGCCAAAAAATATCACAACTGATAGACATTTACCAACCTACCAAAGGTTAAATTCCAAACTGCTTGTGTACTGCAAAGAAATGCAAAGTTAATGAAATATGTATGCCGTAGTATCTAGTTAAGAAACTTCTGTACAAAATAAACATTAAACATGTCAGACATTTCACTGATGTGAATGCCTGCTTTGTAAGATACAGAATACTTCTTGAGACAAAGGGGCTGTATGAACTGTATTAGCGGAGTCAAACGGAAATCCAACATTTATATCTTCAAAGAGGTAAACAGAAAAGAAATAGGTAAATTTTGGAGAATCATTTATGAAGATCTTGTTGAACATAATAAAGATGCTGAATGGGCAGAAGAATTAAAAGAAATAGCAAGGAGCTCTAATGTAGAGGTTGTGAAATGGGATGAAAGTAAAAGATAAAGAAACTAACACAACATTTATAAAAACTCCTACTTGGAAAAGGATTATTATCATCTTTACAGAAAGATCTAGCCCTGAGTAAGAATTATATGACCATCGCAAATAGAGACCAAACAGATTAATAAATGGTAAAACAATACTCCTGCTTAACAGTGAATCTGTAAGCAATCCTAAGAAATATAGACCAATAGCTTGCCTTGCAGCTATATAAAAATTATATACTGGAACTGTTGCAGACACAGTTTACACCATCCAGACAGAATTCGGTCATGGCAATAGAACAAAATGGTATCAAAATAAGTCATCTGGAAAAAAGCATCTATTGGTAAAGCCCAGACAGAGCAGTAAAATGAGGAATAATTTACATGTGGCATGGATAGAGTAAAAAAGCATTCAACAGCATGCCACATTAATTGATAACAGAATACTTATAGATGTACAAGATACACCCTATACACTGATCAAATATATTGCACTGCCATGAAACTGCAGCAAACCTCTTTGCAACTAAGCCAGGAAAAAGGGCAAATTATTATCCCAAATGTAAAAAAATCTGCTATTTTATCTTGCCCTTAACCCATTAAGACAATTACTGAATATATTAGGCTATGGTTACAGTTTAACTTTTAGAAAGCAACCTTGTTTAAAGACATCTCATCTACATTTTGTGGATGACTAAAAATGCACACTTCCTTAGATAAGGATATGAAACTACAACTACAAATCATTAATGCTTTCTCAGATGATATAGGAATGACATTTGGGCTTGATAAATGTGCAAAAGCAAAATTTCTAAATGGATAGCTTACAGCAACAAGACAATATAGACCTTGGACAGGAATGTCATATAAAGGAACTGGAGCAGAAAGGGGTGGATGGTATACATATTTGGAAATAGATGAAGTTTCAGCAATATAACATGAGCAAAGCTCAGTAAGAGATACTTCAGAAGACTACAACTAATACTGAAAACTGCCTAAACACCTAGGGATAAAGTCCAAGCTATGAGTCCATTTGTTCTTATTATGCTAACTTACATCTTTGGTGTGGTTGAACAGACCCAAATAGTATTGAATTAGCTGAACAAGAAAAATGATTCTTGCTTTGCATACCAAGAATATATATTCTTCACTCTGAAGGAGGTTTGTGGTTCCTCAACACTGACTACATGTATAGATCTGTAATTGGAGGACTGCAAATACTTTTGCTGACCTCATCAGTATCAAACATAGTCAAAGACCTTAAGAAAGAAGACAAAAAGTGTAAGATGACATTTTGGCTTAGTTTAGCAGAAGCATTTCCGAACATAGTAGGAAAGGAACTCAAACTAGGAGCAGATAAAAGATGGCTACAGAAATTGCCAAAAACATACACATACATATTGTGAAGATTGGGGAAAGATGGACGAAGGCTGCCAGCCTAGTCAAATAGAATTTGATACATAATTCTATCAATTGTATAAATAAATGTAAAATACAGGCTTGTGTTTTTAAATGAAAGAAAACACTGTAAAAGGTGAACTTCAAGATTGTTGCAACACTGCCATCTGCTGTAAGGAAAACCAAGCCAAGCATTTCAAATGTGTCTTTTCAAGGTGAAAAGATCTTATGAATCTCTTTGATGTTTACAAGTCAGCTCCAGTGGGTCTGGATGAAGGTTTCATGCCCATTGTTTTAAGGTTAAATTTAAGGGCCAGAATTTACATGTGGAAGGTGCTTTATTGCTCTGGTTTCTGCTAGAGAGTATATGTGAAATGCCTTGTATTGTTGTAGTTTCCTGAACAGGTGTTAGCTTGCTAAATAATGCAGTTTGTGGCCTGAGAAAACCTAAGTGTCAAAATGATGTAATTTGGGAGGGCCTCAGCAGAGCTGTTGGATAGTGTTTAAAAACTATTGTTCAGTGAGGGACTGGAAGCATTTTGATCTTGGACATCTAACCCAGCACTGCTTATGCTATATGTATGTAAGCAGGATTATAGCACTGTGTTTTCTCTTAAGATTAGCTAAAGATTAGAAAGTTAGATTAAGTGTTTTTCTTTGACATCAGGCCTGTCCCACTGTATTATTTTAAATTTCTGTATGATCTCTGACTTCTTAGATATCTCTGTGGTGTAGTAGTATTGTCTTGTGTTTTAATTATTTATTGTTAAATATTTTAAAACCTTTACCTGTAGCCAGTTTATGTAGAGATAATTTAACCTCTAAAGTACATTACATATTTAAAGATTTTACTGTCCAAGTCACTCCAAATTAAGCCTTGACTTTTAGTCATACTACCATTGGATTATAATATTGCACAGTAATAATTGGACACCCTTTTAAGGGCCTTTTAGTAGCTGATAATTATTAGCTGGGTGGTGGCAGGAATTACTACTGTATGGTCTGGGTAATAGGGGCACAGCTGGAAAACCTGTGCCAGCTTTTTCCCGGGAGGGTCTGTGTGGTTGTATAACCTCTTCTCAAAGTGTGTGTGTGTGTGTTGTGTCAGCTACTTGGGCAGGGACACAAAGCACTGGTTGGACAGAGAGGGTACTGGAGGTTTTAGCTTGCCCAGCTAGGCTGAGACCTGGACCCTATAGCTGTGCCAGTGGGGAGTCTTATTGGGGCCCTGGTGAGCAAGGGAGCAACCAGCCCCAGATTGACTGTGATCTCTGTGTGCACTTAAGGCAAATTGTACTTTACTGTGTGTATTAGTTATCCTTTTCTCTTCTAGTAGACGACCTCCTTGGTGTTAGTGGTGAGGATTGAGGCTCCTTGATTGATGGGCCAGGGCACGGTCATCACACACACACACACACACATATATATATATATATATATATATATATATATATATATATATATGGGTCTACCTGAGATGGTCGACAAGCCATTTGATTGACACTCATTTGGTCGACAGGCAGATTTGCCCTCCCCCCAATGTTGTGCGACCCTGAAGTTGATATATATAGTTGGGGGGGTTGTGGGGGGCACAGCCCCCCACATTGGGGGGTGACGGGGGTGAAGCCCCCCACATAAAACTGCTTGTCAACCAAATGAACTGTCAACCAAATGAGTGTCGATGAAATGGCTTGTCGACCATCTCAGGCAGATCCATATATATATATATATATATATATATATATATATATATATATATATATATAGAGAGAGAGAGAGATGTATATACACACACACACACACACACACACACACACACACACACACACACACACACACACACACACACGTATATAAAGAAAAGAAAAGAAAATGGGAAAGTCTACAAATACAGAGAAATTTTAGAACAACCTCATGTCAAACAAGATATAATGCAGAAATGGCTAAGAAGAGGTAAATTTAGACCAAAAAAACGAATGGCTAATAATGGTTACCCAAGATAGTATGCTATGTATATGATTTACAAATTTTGCAGAAAAAGTGCGAAGCAGACATATGCTGGTTATGTAAAACAGTACTGGAAAAAGCTGTACAGCTCATTACTGGGTGTGATACAGTTACGGCTAAGGGTCTGTATACTGGAAGGCACAATAATGTGGTAAGACTGTTGCATTGTGGGCTGTGTAAACAGTACAATATAGAAGTAACTGAGGAGGACTGGAAACGAACCACAAAGCATTGTCGGCAATGATGAATTGAGGATGACATGGCATCAACCAATGCCAAAAGTTCAAAAATAAAGATGCAAGAAAACCTAATAGAGTAGTCCAAGAAAAAAGACAAAACTAGTGATAACCATTACAATTGCTACAACCATTTATTACAGCGTCTTTTAAACCAAAAAGCATAAAGCACTAAGATTTACAAGCAGAAATGAGAACAATGTGAAAGAAAGATTCTCATAAAGTTCCAATAGTAATAGAAGCAACAGGGTCTTATAAAAAATAATTTACAACTATATCAAAATATGCTACCAGTACAGTTAACCCTATATGAACAGTAGGAGGAGGCAATTCTGGGCACATTGCAGATGCTAAGAAGAGCACTCTTGGCTAACATCAAAGACTGAAATGATAATTGATATCATGAACTCGAACTATGCCATGAGTTAGGGATGGGGACACATTCCCTTCAAGGTATGTTAAAAAACCTAAGCATATGGAGAAATAAAACCAAGATAAATCAGTACTGTTTTTTTTTTTTTTTTTGTACAGAAAATCTAAGCAAAATATGGCTTTAAAACTGACAGGGCAGACTGCAAACTCCAAGAAGTGCTGACAATGTTTAAAATTATTGGATAAAGCAATAAGGAAGAAGTTATCCAATATTTAGACAATGTACCACCACCTGCTGGCTCCAGACGTAAATGAATACTAAAGACCATTTTGTGAAAATATGGGCATTTCAGATGTTTCAATAGGACAGACGAGAAAAAAGCCAACAACAGCACCCAATAATGATTCAAAGAACTAAACAAACTCCTTTACTGCATTCATGCTGAATCTGACAAGAAATATATGTTTACTTTAATACTTTACCAGAAAGCAAACAGATATAAACGTTTCAGTAATAAAGGCCTATGATTAACTAACAAAATGCTGCTTACAGTTCTGTAAACTAATAGGTTTGTCCAGCCAGAACTTGCTAATAAAATGTGAAGAAACGGATGATGTCTGCTTTAATACCTTACTAGTAAGCAAATATATGATGTACAAGGTTAAATAATATGCTCCTATGATTGACAAACAAAACACCACTTATTGTTCTGTAAATTACCAATTTCATGCAAGCATTTGCAGATAAAATGTGCACAAAAGATTTGCCTGGGTCACAAAGTTCTTTAACGGAGATGAACAGTTTAAAGTAAAGAAATGTAAGAAAGTGAGACACATTCCTACTTTATGATATCTAAAATTGAGTTTAGCATCAAGTGAACATTACAGAAGTAAGACATCTACTAGCAAAACAGAAAAAGGAAAAAAAGATCATCTGATATATAACAAAGCTTTCTGACATCTAAATGTGTGTCTGAACAATAAGAGGCTATATAAAAGCGGAGATGTCTGGACATTGGCTGAATATTGAAAAGTTAAATAAAGTATGCTTTCATGACAATGACAGATTAAATATGTTTGGATTAGTGACTACTAAATGTTTCAAGTAATTTCCTAGACTGAGTCTAATACCAGAAGAAACAAAGTTTAAGTATGAATCTGTTTGCCTTAATGAATGCAAACCTTTAACACTGTACAAACAACAGGACCTACTCCGTCTTAACTGCATCACTTTAGTGATGCTTACCTACAAAGTTAGTCCGAGGTGATGTTTTCACACAAAGTGGTATTCTGTTTCTGCAGCTTGTAAACAGCAGACATTAAGATAGGTTTCATTATGTAGCATGTGCATTTAGGAAAACAAAACTATTGTCTTCTATATTCATTTGTAAAACTCAGATTCATGAAAAACATATATAACATCCCTAAAGATTATGACAAGCATTCCTTTAGATCCTCTGTCTTTCAGAAATGCATGTTATTTCTTTAATAACAATGTAAATAGTTTTCTTAGTAATTTTAAGATGCATGAGGTAATGTTAGTATATAAGCCCTCCTCAAATTGACCTCAAGAGAACACTGCTTCAAAGTAAATGATGGCAGTGAAGATTAACATGATGTATTTAGGGATTTATTTGTATCATGTTTTGTTATGCACATATACTACAGTGAAATTCAAGGTTAAGAATTTAAGAACAAATACAGTGCACTACAGTGATAGCAGTGCTGTATTATTTGGATTTCAATAAGAATATATTTATAGGCAGATTTGTGTGTACATGCAGACTGAGAGAACAACTTTCTAACAGGTTTAACTATCTGCATTATTACACAAGTTCTGTTAAGCAGTACCAACAGGAAATTGTATTTATAAGAATATAAATTTGTATGAAAGATGGAACATTTCATTATGACATATATCAATTTCCAACCTCCACTGATTCTGAATCTTAGAGAAAAAGAAGAAACAGGTACATTTTATCATGTTTAAAAGACATTAGGAGATAATAAGGGAAACACACAGCTTTACATGAAACAGCAAAAAGTGTCTTGTGGGGCAGAGACACAGATATCACACTGATGCCACTACACAAACTGGGCAGCATGCAATTGACTGTCAACATGCTACTGAGAACAAAAGACAAACATCAGACATGGTGGTACTATTCAGAGGGATATAAAACTAGCATGATGAGTTGCAGCAAGCGGCAATGATGATATTTCAAAGAAATTACAACTCTGGTCTGCTATATCCCACTGAGATTTTTTGTTTTGTTTTGTTTTAAGCTGATACATATTCCAGAGCCGGTGTGATATGTGAAGGTCTTTGGGCAGTAAGAAAAAAAAATGCCAGAATATTCTGGTAATCTGGTGCTTTACTCTGTACTAAGTAGCTTGCATTACGGGCTGATTTTGTAACCAGTGTAAGCTATGTTATGTGTCATCACCTTTCACATTGTAGATGGATCAAACAGCAAATAAAACACTATCACCTCTTTGACTAGGACAATGCTGACACTACTGTGCCACCAGAGATACTGCATAGGACTTAGTAGGCATGTGCTGCTCTTACATGGAAAAATGTGGGGATACACAAATGCCAATCCCAATGGGCATGACTGGTCATTGAGAATGAGCCATCCTTGCTGTGAAGAATTTACAGAATCCAGCAGGGGACATATAAGGAGATTTGCAGGTGCTGGCCTTGCAAATCCTACACTAGTTCTTGACATGATGTTACAGCATGCGGAGAAGCATATTTAGTGTCCATAGACTGCAGTGGAGACAGAGTCTCCACTATGAAGGCATTCTACAATGTACCCAGTTTCCTAGAGGTCCTGGGGGCCACTGACTGCACAATACTCCCAACAAGGCCTCCTCTGCTCCACATGGTGTCCAGAATATCAATAAGAAGGGCTTGCACTCCACAACTGCAAGACTGGAAAATGCAAAGACTGATATATACAATGTGTCAGTGCATCATTCAGGCAGGTCTCATGATTCCCAAATCTGGCAGACATGCATTCTCTACCAGCACTTTATAGTGGAGGACTTTCGAGAGGACCATCTAGTAGGTAAGGTGCACACACTGTTAGGCAAGTCCTTGATATTAGAGTTGCCACCTATCTTAGCAGCAAAATCTGGAATGGAGTCATGCCCCCTACATTACTTCTAGACTCACCTTCTCCACCCTTTTCCCCATCCATTCTGCCCACCTTCAAGTAAATTTTTATTGTCACCTCAGTGGGAGGAGGACTTTTTGTCTGTTTGTTTGCCTATTTTTTCTTTTTTTTTTTTTTTTACATCTGTGTACTTAACTGCACCACTTTACTGATGTTTTGCTAAAACCAGTCTGAGGTACTATTTTCACAAACACTGGCATTTGTTTCTGCTACTAAACAGAATACCAGAGTTTGTACAGTATTTTACAGACTAGCAGTTCCGATTTCCAAATAATCAGAAAAAAAAATTTGGTAGACGGCTGTCCTGCAACATATGCTGTTTTCATGGATACTGTCAGCAGACTGCCCATAATGGTGTCCACTGCTGTGTGCTGCAGATAATGCATACGTCAGATAATGCATACATGCATGCCCTCTGTGTTATCACTGTTAAGATTTCCTGTATCATCAGACTCCAGCATGTGCACGGTACTATTATCACAGACAACTGGTGAGCTGCAGGCATCAGGCACGAGGAACCCTTCAATAGTGGAACCTGGGAAAGCATAAGAACAGCTTACCTGTGTCAGTGCAAGAATATTCGTGTCACTCCCACCAATATAAGGCACACATACTGCTAAAAGATGACTATTTGCATAGCCTACAGACACATACATACCTGGTGGTGCAGTTTGGCATGGTTGCAGCCCCAAAGAACATGCAGAACAGATTTCTAAGTTCGCTGCTGAAAAACCCACAATACAACAATAATGGAACATGCTAGTACTAGTTGCTCCTACATCCAGGCCATCACCAGTTATGAAGTTTCTCTTACTTAATACTTAGATAGGGTTACCAGAAATTCTTCCACCTTTGTAAGATGCGCCTGCGCTGCTGGTCCTGGCCCTTGCAATATCCTATGTCTTGGTCTTGTCGTATGGTATCATATCAGTGAGCTTGTGATGTGCCTGCTCGTACCATTAATGTCTTGCACTGCTCACTGTCACAAGTGGTCACAGAAGGCCTTGTTTTTGTGACGCATCTCAAGGCTAAGCATGCCATGTGTACAGAGTCCTGTATGAACACCTCCCTCTGCAGCATGGTAGATTTTTTTCAGCAGTAGTTATTTTCTTAGTCCCATGACAAGAATCACACCTCTCAACTGTCCAGATTTTTGAAGTATTACCAAATTTTTGCCTCATATTTTTGGTCTCTTCCTCATAAAATTAGTGTTTTTCTGGCAAATCATTGAGGATTTAAGTCACTAAATAATGGCATACATTTGCGTGTCAAACTTCATATCCTTTAGAAAAATACATGTTAATACAAATACTGCTATTCTAGCAACATTCTAAGTTTACAAGAGCAATATTTAAAATGTATCCCTATTTTTGAGCAGTTGCCCCCCCATTATGATTTATGAATTTTGATTCTGCTTCTACTCTAATAAAATAGCTAAGGCCCGGAATGCTCTTCCCCCATCACATTCAAAACACTCTCAACTACTCTTCCTTTAAAGCAAAAACTAGAGCACATCTCAAAACTAGCTGGATCTGCGCTTGCTGTTCTCCTGGATAATCAGTCCTCCCTCCCTAATTACTTTTCTCTATTCCCCTCTCAAAGGAACATTAACTCTGGCTCTAGCCCACTTTAGAATTTGTAGCCATGTTGTAAACAATGTGCACTTTAAATGTGCTATAACTGATGCCACCATAAATGATTCTTTGTCAATCAATTTCACTCATGTATATTCATTATCTACAATGCTATTTACAGCATAATCTGTGACTAATTTTATCTCTGGTCTTCTTGAACACACGTATAATTTTTTTTTGTATTAAGTGTATTATTACATGTATGTAATTTCTGTTTTTATGATTCTGTTTTGATGACTTTTATGATTCTGTACTATTATTGAACAATGCTATTGTGTGTCAAGCTTTTCTCCATGGGTCTCAACTGAAAACGGGCTCCATGGCCCAGTCGGACACTACCAGGTTAACAAATGTAAAATAAACAAACAAGTAAATAAATTATTTTAGGCTTTGTCCAGATTGATTATATTGCGCTAAGAGGTTGAGAAGTTTGGACAAGATGTGTACACCTGTGGGTTAAACATGTCAATCAGAGAGAGAGTGTTTGTGTGTGTGTGTGTGTGTGTGTGTGTGTGTGTGTGTGTGTGTGTGTGTGTGTGTGTGTGTGTGTTTAAATGCATATTTGTATAACTGCCAGTCAGTAATGTCTCAGCAATCACCCAACAACCATTTGAAGGCTACTGACTTGTCTATTAATATGCTGTCACCATTCAAATCCAATACCATGCTATCAGCAGTACTGGGCATGTTATCACTGTTTGCTGTCTGGCAGTATATAGCCTTTGGCATGCCTTGCTGTCTGCATACATATGATTCAGTTATGAGGTATACCTATTTGCTCTGTACACATGATTCAGTTAGTAGGCATACCGATGTGTTCTGTTCCAGCATGGCTATAACCTGTCAAGCCTTTGTACTCTGTTCCTGTCAGAGTGAGCTAGTCCCCCCCTCCCACACACACACACACACACACACACACACACACACACATATACACACACAGCAGAACAGCAGAGCAGTAGCCTGTAAGCCTATATGGCAATACAAATCATTATCCATCACATTCCATTCCCTAAGTTGCTTGACTTAAGTCTGTTTCCAGCACTTATGGTGACATCACTTTTTATTGTGACAAATGGTCCTTATATCTCAGAACTTAATGAAGCACTTTAGTGTAGTTGCCTCTGAATTCTTGTTATAATGTGATGTGTTATCAGTAACAGTCAGTACTACCATGCTTGTCCCTGCCAATGTCCAGGCTGGGAGATCATGTTCACTGTGTGTTTGTGCCTGGACATTGCAAGGCTCACTGCAACACCTGTCCATGCTGGTGATGCTGCCCATCAATCAGCCTTACTCTTCAACGATACATATCACGTGGTGCACAGGGCACTATATTCCTCCACATTTCGACCTGTAGGGAGGGCTTTGCTTCTGCGGGTGCCAGCAGCAGTAGAATTTCCTCCTGCTGCAGTCAGATGATGACATTCTTTTTCCACCTGCTGCACAGTATAAGTAGCAGCTTCTGGGGCCCTTTGTTGGCACCACGTATAAGACTGAGGTCTGGCACTAGCTTGCCAGGGTAAAGGGTGATACAACTGGCATCTGCTACTCTGGTCAGCTGTGCTGGCACAGCTACAGTGACCTGCAGAGGTGTCAGCCCAACCTGTTACAGCAGTACATGAAAAAGTTTAGGGAATGGAAGCCAGCTTTCTATTGTAATCATTTTGTACAGCATTTGGCAGTCTGTGCTCTGAATAGCATCTGTTATTATCATTCCTCCTATTGACAGAGAAACTTTGTATGAACTACTGTCTGATTTATGGTTTATATTGACAGAAATGGTTGTACTGAATTCTGACGCCTGCATAAGGAGACATAACACATTCTCCAGGCAGCCAGGTTCATAGGTAAGTACTAGGCTATTGGCCCTGGGGACTATATAAGCCTAGCCAAAAAGTTCCCTGGCTTTCGCCACCCAAGAAAGTTACTTTCCTGCGCCCCTGTCTAGTAGAGCCATAGAAGTGATCCCGGGGTGAACTTCCTATTTCCGATCAAATTGTCGAGATTTTTCTTAAAGAGGGCTAATGAGGAGCTTTGCTTGACATGAATGGCTAGTCTGTTCTCGAGCATGGGAAGTCTACTATGCAAGTGCTCTATGTATATTTCTGTACTGTAAGACTAAAATAAAACTATGTACTAATATGTGATATTTTCTTTTTCACTTTATATTTCTTCTGGGTCAGCTGTGGCATCCAAAAAGACTTCAAAGACCAGTCTTGCAGCTGCTGGGTCAGCAGTAGTCTTAAGGCCTGCTTTTCTACAGGGACATGTGTAATATGACCTGTAGAGCTCAATGGGAGCCTCTATGACCACCCCTCAGAGAAGGTGAAGGATCTTTTTCTGAGAGTGATCTGGAGAGGCCGCTTGGGTCTCTGGGTGGCAGATATGGCTGATCACATTCGAGTTTGGCTGGCTACTCAACACATGCATTGGCATCCTGGAGCATCTACTTGTGCAGCTAATGGATTCACATAGAGACAAAGATACATCAATTGAGATACCAAAGAAGGTTCCTACTAATTATGACAGACACTGATGTGTCAAAATCTAAGTGGTTTATCCCTTGGGCCTGGGAGTCATGGTATCCATATCTCCATTCCCTTTCCTTGTGTGACCCCCCCCCATACCCTGTCTGTAGGTCAATCAACCCCCTCTACAAGCTTTAGTAATAGCCCCAATGTGGTTCTCTCTCTCCACTGTCACCCCTTCCATATCCATTACTTCTTTTTCAGTCTCTGTCTGTATTATATACTCTGTGTCTGCCCCTGCCACTTTACCCTGCACCATCCTTCCTCCTTGCACATGCTCTTTGCTACAATCCCCCCTTTTAAAAGAAACATACCATCACAAGTACCAACAAATGTGCCACTAAGCTGTTAGCTTTAGGTGGTACTAAGGATATTCAGAAGCACTATGTTACTTCAGAAAATTACTGTGCCCCTTTTTATATTTGAGTCTCAGAACCAGTACTATTATCAAAAATACTGTCAGATTTTTTAACTCCTTGGCAGCTCTTACAGGTTTTATAACTTAGTCTAGTTTCTGTGACTTGGATTTTTGTAACTGATAATGGGGAAAATGCCCATTAGTGACTCACATCCTAACAATTCTGGTAAAAGTGGCTATGGCATATCTTTATCACAATTTCTATGCTATATAAAGTTTTGAATGGCTATGGCATATCTTTATCACAATTTCTATGCTATATAAAGTTTTGAATGGCTATGGCATATCTTTATTACAATTTATACGCTATATAAAGTTTTGAATTAATCCCTTTCAAAGAAATTATGAGTGAATGAAGATCTTCCAAAGGAATAGCAACTGCAATATTTGGGTCTATATTAGATCACCGAAAAGGATACATGTTGAACGCTCACATGAGCGAATATGCAAAAACTCAATGTATTTTTTTTTTATTGCAGGACTGTGAAGATCAGAATATTTGCCCTTTCTTCACTGTAGTGCGATCTCGGAGTTGGAATATATATTTAGTGGGGGGGGGTGCAGCCCCCCACAATAGCGATGTCAAGTTTCTGTGTTTTCGCTCAGGTGAGCATTCAATGTTTATCCGTTTTGGTGATCTAATATAGACCCCAATATTCTATATCACCCTGATTGTTTTAATAAGAACTGCTGTTGTACATTCTTGAGCTGGTATGGGATGTGAAGTTCTTCAGCATGTAAGAAGAACTGAATAAACTGTTTAAAAATGTTGACTTTAAAGGATGGCTAATTGTACTTTCCAGCATTCTATAGACCAGCATAAAGCTACAGAAAGAGATGCTCCTGTCTATGCAGATTTACCAAGAGGAAGACAAGGTCAATGAGATAAAACTCAAATGTTATGATATGAATAAGATTAATGCTTGTTGTACTTATATAATACATCAGCAGACTTGAGCTTCTGGCTCAGAATAATGATAAAAACAATATTTCCATAAATCATGCCAGGTTTTTAACAAAGGATGGATCATCCCTACAGACTCTTGCACTGACAACATTTGTAAGAACATCATGAAGATGAAATGTCTGGCAATAGATCATTATGTCCTATAGTGCTAATGTCTTGTGGTGGTAAACCCAAAGATTACAAACAGGAATCTTCATGGTCATAACGAAGATAAGTGTGGAAAATCTTGCTGAAATGGAAAGCTAACATCTTCTTAAGAAGAAAGACCAGCAGGATTCTTTGGTCTTTTCTCATTTTTTGCAACACAGCCTAAACTTGGACATATCTCTTGCCTTTCATGTATTACTACTACTGCTGTTAAAAGGTCTGAGTGGAATGTATCTTATCATTTAATTTTGTGTCTTTGATTGTAACATAGAAATGCTTTCACTGTGTTGAATATATATGTTTATTGGCAGTATGACTGGTATAGGGAGAGAGCTAGCTGATATGATGGACAGAAGGAAAGTTGGTATATTGTGTGAGCAAGACACCAGATGGAAGGGGAGTAAGGCTAGGTGTATCGGAGGTGGGTTCAAATTGTTTTATCATAGTGTGGATGGGTGGAGAAATGGTGTAGGAGTTATCCTGAAGGAACAGTATGCTAAGAGTGTTTTGGAGTTGAAAAGAGTGTTGGATAGAGTGATGTTTATGAAGCTGGAAATTGATGGTGTAATGATGAATATTGTTAGTGCATATGCTCCACAAGTTGGGTGTGCGATGGATGAGAAAGAAAAATTTTGGAGTGAGTTGGATGAAGTGGTGATGACTGTATTCAATGGTGAGAGAGTGGTGATTGGAGCAGATTTCAAAGGGCATGTTGGTGAAGGAAACAGAGGGGATGAGGAAGTGATGGGTAGATATGGTGTTAATCAAAGGAATGCAGAAGGTCAGATGGTAGTGGATTTTGCAAAAAGGATGGACATGGCTGTTATGAATACATATTTTAACAAGAGGAGGAGCATAGGGTGACATACAAGAGTGGAGGAAGATGCACACAGGTGGATTATATGTTATGTAGGAGGGCCAGTTTGAAGGAGATTGGAGACTGTAAAGTGGTGACTGGGGAAAGTGTAGTTAGGCAGCATAGGATGGTGGTTTATAGGATGACGGTGATCAAGAAGAGGAGGAGTGTGAGGGCAGCACCAAGGATCAAATGGTGGAAATTGAAAAAGGGTAATTGTGAGAAGGAGTTAAGGGAAGATTTAAGACAGGCACAGGGTGACAGTGATGAGTTACCGAATAGCTGGGTAACTACAGCAGAGCTAGTAAGGGAGACGGCTAGAAAGGTGCTTGGTATGACATCTGGACAGAGGAAGGATGACAAGGAGACATGGTGATGGAAAGAGGAAGTACAGGAGAGTATACAGAGAAAGAGGTTGGCAACAAAGAAGTGGGATTGTCAGAGAGATGAAGAAAGTAGACATGAGTATAAGGAAATGAGGTGCATGGCAAAGAGAGAGGTGTTGGAGGCTAAGGATAAGGCATATGAAGAGTTGTATGAAAGGTTGGACACTAAGGAAAGGGCTCAGAGCTGATCCTTTACTCCCTGGAGAAAAGGACCTGTACCGATTGGCTAGACAGCAGGACCGAGCTAGGAAAGATGTGCAGCAGGTAAAGGTGATAAAGGATAATGAGGGAAATATACTCACAAGCGAGGAGAGTGTGTTGAGCAGATGGAAAGAGTACTTTGAGGGGCTGATGAATGAAGAGAATGAGAGGGAGAGAAGGTTGGATGATGTGCGGATAGTGAATCATGAAGTGCAGTGAATTAGCAAGGATGAAGTAAGGATAGCTAAGAAGAGGATGAAGAATGAAAAGGCTGTTGGCCCAGATGACATACCTGTGTAAGCATGGAGGTGTTTAGGTGAAATGGCAGTGGAGTTTCTAGCCAGATTGTTTAATGAAATCTTGGAAAGTGAGAGGATGCCTGAGGAATGGAGAAAAAATGTTTTGGTACTGATTTTTAAGAATAAGGGTGATGTGCAGAGCTGTAGTAACTACAGAGGGATTACATTGATCAGTCACAGCATGAAGTTATGGGAAAGAGTAGTGGAAGCTAGGTTAAGAAGGGACATGATGATTAGTGATCAGCAGTATGGTTTCATGCCGGGAAAGAGCACTATAGATGCGATGTTTGCTCTGAGAGTGTTGATGAAGAAGTACAGAGAAGGTCAGAAGGAGTTGCATTGTGTTTTTGTAGAATTAGAGAAAGCATATGACAGGGTGCCTAGAGAGGAGTTGTGGTATTGTATGAGGAAGTCGGGAGTGTCAGAGAAGTATGTAAGAGTGGTACAGGTTATGTATGAGGGTAGTGTGACAGCAGTGAGGTCTACAGTGTGAGTGACGGATGCATTTAAGGTGGAGGTGGGATTACATCAAGGATCAGCTCTGAGCCCTTTCTTATTTGTAATGGTGATGGACAGGTTGACAAACAAGATCAGACAGGAGTCCCCGTGGACTATGATGTTTGCAGATGACATTGTGATCTGTAGTAAGAGTAGGAAACATGTGGAGGAGACCCTGGAGAGGTGGAGATATGCTTTAGAGAGAAGAGGAATGAAAGTCAGCAGGACTAAGGCAGAATATCTGTGTGTGAATGAGAGGGAGGATAGAGGAATGGTGGGGATGCAGGGAGTAGAGGTGGTGAAGGTGGATGAGTTTAAATACTTGGGATCAATAGTTCAGAGTAATAGTGAGTGTGGAAGAGAGGTGAAGAAGAGAGTACAGGCAGGATGGAGTGGTTGAAGAAGAGCGTCAGGAGTGATTTGTGACAGACGAGTACCAGTAAGAGTGAAAGGGAAGGTCTACAAGAGGGCAGTGAGACCAGCTATGTTATATGGGTTGGATACAGTGGCATTGACAAAAAGACAGGAGTTAGAGCTGGATGTGGCAGAGTTAAAGATGTTAAGATTTGCACTGGGTGTGACGAGGGTGGACAGAATTAGGAATAAGTATATTAGAGGGTCAGCCTAGGTTGGAAGGTTTGGAGACAAAGCCAGAGAGGCAAGATTACGTTGAGAGGCAAGATTACGTTGGTTTGGACATGTGCTAAGGAGAGATGCGGAGTATATTGGGAAAAAGATGCTAAGGATGAAGCTACCAGGTAACAGGAAAAGAGGAAGGCCTAAGATAAGGTTTATGGATGTGGTGAGAGAGGACATGCAGGTGGTTGGTGTGACAGAGCAAGATGCAGAGGACAGGAAGAAATGGAAACAGATAATCCGCTGTGGTGACCCCTAACGGGAGCAGCCAAAAGAAGATGCTATATATATATATATATATATATATATATATATATATATATATATATATATATATATATGTGTGTGTGTGTGTGTGTGTGTGTGTGTGTGTGTGTGTGTAGAGCTTTTCTACCCAAGTCTTCACAGAAAATAGGCCTAGTTGGACTTTCCCGGCAAATAAATGACAATATAAGAAACCAATAACAGTGCATTTAGTGGTGATCTCCTTCGCCAACATTTTACAGTCAATGGAAATTAACAACAAAACCTGGGAAAAGGAAAAGGTCCCTGTGGGATAAAGACAGGATTTTGCAGAAGAAAAAACTTTGAGCTCAGCAGCCTCTTTCAGTTCCAAAATTAGTTTTGGAATGTCCACGAGATGGTGAGGCATCACTATTGTTGACTGTGCTGGCTGTATGTTACATTTTTAATAGGTACTTACATCAGTATAGGTTCCACAGGCAATGAAAAAAATGGTATTAAATCCCTGAGTTTGGCAGTCAGCAAAGACAACGTGTCAGCCTTAGAAATACGTGTAGAAGGCAGAACATTACTGTGACACTGAGGCCCTTACAAACCTAGCCAAAAATGTAGCCCATGTTCTGACAAGTCTGCACCCGATGCCCCTGTCCTCATTCTGGAGTCAGCACTTTTCATAACCATTTATTTTCTTCCATTTTAGTTGGCTCCACTGTGTATTTTTTTCTTAGTTTTTAGAGACACTTTTCCAATTAGCAAGATTTGTTTTTATCTTCTCAGTTAGTAACATGAATAAATATGCTACAATGTTCGCATTCATCCACACTGTGGATAGGATCTAGGCAAAACAAACACTGAGAAAGAAAAGATTTAGAGAATATTCACCTACCATAAGCAAATGAATCAATTTATTTAGCTGCTATCAATGAATTATGGTTAAAATGATGAAGAAATTAACAACTTTATCTGTAAATAAATAAATAGCAAATATTTGCCAGAAAAGTGAGAAATAATAGAAAAATAAATGAGCAACAGCACAATGTTTCTCTTCCAGAAAGGGAGATGTGCAACACTAAGCATGGTAAGAAAAATTAAAGGTGGTTGGGAACAATGGGAGATATCTGAGTGAGCCTCACACCTACCTACAACTGTTACTAGCAGTGCAAGATTCATAGGTTCATACTAGGCTATCTGCCCTAGGGCATTTATAAGCCTAGCCAGAGTGTGTTTGGCTTTCGCCACCCATTTTAAATGAATTTTGCTATGCCCTTTTTCGAGGTTAGTATACTGTGCCTCTGTCTAACAGTGACACAGAAGTGATACCCGGGGTAAACCTACGATCTCTCATCCACTCATCAAGATTCCTCTTGAAGAGAGTCAATGAGGGACTCTGCCTAACCCAGACTGGGATTTTATTCCAGAGTGAAGGGAGCCTCTGGGTTATGAATCTGTCCCTCCAGCATGTCCTATTTATTTCAGTGCTGAGGTTCAAGTCTCTCGAGCATGTAGCTCGATGGGATTTGGATTTTCTGAGGTGCAGCATGTCCATTAATTCCGGGTTGGACATGGCTTTATACGTCAGGCACAGATTGCCTCTGAACAGGCGGTATGCCACTGAGTAGAGCTGGAGTTTCTTTAACCAGGCAGCATATGGCATCTGTTTGAGCCCTTTGATCCTCCCGGTGAGGTACTTTTGGGGTCTTTCCAGTTGCTGCAAGTGTCTGGTAAGGTACATCCCAAAAGGGGCATTGTACTCAATTATGGGCCTGATGAGAGATGAGTAAAGAGGCACGATGACCTCCCCTGATCTAGATGTGAATCCCTTCATGATTAGGTGGGCTATATAAAATGTTTTTCTAACCACTTTGGCCACGTGGTTTTCAAATAAGAGATTGCTATCAACTTGGGTCCCCAGGTCCCTAATTACTTCTTCCGTACTTAATGGATTACCACCTATGTGGTAATTTGTGGGCACTTTGTTTTTGCCAAAGGGTATGACTATACACTTTTTGGCGTTTAGCTTGTGGCCATGGCTCTGGCACCAGTTGTCTGTTTCTATGAGGCCCTTTTGGAGGATGCTTGTGTCGGCTGGAGAGTCGATTATGGTGGCCAGTTTGCAGTCATCTGCGAACTTGGTCAGCCACAGTCCTTCCATGTTGGCCTGTACCTCCGAGAAATATATACCGAACAAGAGAGGTCCCAGGACTGAGCCTTGTGGGACACCACTTGTAACTGGTTTGGAGTCTGACATGGCTCCAGCAATTCTAACCATGTGGGTTCTGTCCTTGAACCAGTTTGCAACCTATCTAGTGACATAGGGTTTATATTTAAGCTGGTGAGCTTATCTAGAATGCCCGAGTGGGGTATTGTATCGAAGGCTTTTGCGAGGTCCAGGTAGGCTGTGTGGACCACCTTCCCCTCGTCAATGGCCTTGGTGACTGTTTCAAAGAAATTGACCAGGTTTAAGAGGCAGGATCTCATGCTGCCTCATCCCATGTTAGATAATCACAGGAAGCTGCCATATGTTTTATAATTTCTGGTGGGAGAAGACATGAAAAGTGTGGGTAATCACATTGCATCTAACAATCAAGCATCATCAAAGTGGGAAATAAATTCAGTAAAGGCTGACAAGTGAGCCATAAGAAACGCCATAACCAACTTTCTCCATATAGGCGAGTCACCTCTAATAGTAATAATCTGTTTCCAGTCTGTAAAACAAGTTTTCACCCAACCATTCACTTAAACATTAATTCTCAGTTTGTACATTCTATGAGACTGAATGAAATGTTGTGACCAGATCTATGTGAACTACCAAGATATTAAAAAAAATTGGCACTGGTTTCTTTCTTTACATTATCACGTATTCCCACTGATTTAGTTAAGACCTACTGTTGATAAATCATTTTAATATACATCAAGTACATATTCCAATGATAAAGAATACAGTACTGCATAAAATGGTCTTTAATTTCATAAATGAGCTGTTCCAGAATACCAGAGGTCCCATACTAGACTTCTTTTTAACCTCAGAAAGCATGTGATACATGTGTGAATTGGTAATGAAAGGGACAGTCATTATTTTTCAATACATGCATAATAAGTAAAATGGGATGAGAACCATTAGTAGACATAAACACAAAAACAGAAGAGGAGAGAAGAGAGAGTCCCAGTTAGGCATAATATTTTAAACATGAAATGTAAACTTACAACATTTGAACATAGTTTAAAGTAATCCACATAACTCTTATTAAAAATGTATTTGTCTGTCTTTTTGATCTAAGCTGATTAATGAACTAATGAAACATTAATGCTGTAACTAAACTATAATTATTATAATCTGTAATCTATGGCATTTCATGATTATCTACAAACAGACTATTAAAAAGCCCTAGACAGAAAATATTCATAACACAATGTACTTATGGAATGAAGCAGTGATGAATCATATTTGCACCTCCAGGATCACTGTCAGTTTTCTTTTAATTACAATCTATTGGTATTATTGTGTACAACAGAACCAGTTTTTATCAAATATGCAAGTTTGTGTATTCAAAATGAGATCTTAGATGTTCATAGGTTCATAGGAGGCTACTAGGTTAATAGCCCTAGGGCCCTTACAAGCCCAGCCAAGTTCAACCCTTGCTTCCTTAGGATCTAGAGATATGGTCTATGTTATAAGCAGATCTAAATCAGCACCGACTACCCCTATCCAAGAGGGACACAGGTGAAAGCCCTGGGGTGAATTTGTGATTTTGTATCTAGTCATCCAAGTTACACTTTAAAAGGGTTAATGAGGGACTCTCTTTTAATATGTATTGGAAGTTTATTTTCTGGGAGACATATCTCCAGCAAGTCCTGTTGATGTCACATGCTAGGTTAAGGTCCCTACAGTGAGTGAATCATGTACCATTTGAGTTACGAATGTGCAGCATTTCCATTTAGGCAGGATCAGAGGTTGTTCTGTATGCAAGGCACAGGTCACCTCTGAGTAGTCTATAAGATACAGAGTATGGTGACACTGATTTCAACCTGTGCACATAAGATATGTGCTGAAGACCCTGATTTTTCTTTGTAAGGAACCTTTGAGGTCTCTGCAGTTGCTGCAGGTGCTTGTTTAGGTACATACCAAAGGCAGCATTGTACTCCATTATTGGCCTGATGAGGGAAGAGTACAAGGGGGCTATAACCTGTATGTTCTGGAAGCTATGCTCTTGCTTATGAGGTGAGCAACGTAGAAGGTCTTCCCTACCACCATGGAGACATGGTGATCAAAAGTAAGGTTGCTGTCAACCTGTGTGCCCAGATCTTTCACCACTAATTTAGAGCTTAGGGAGTTATTAATATGGCAATCTGTGGGGATATTGCCTTTGTCATAGGGGACGATAATTGGTCCATGAAAAAAAGACAAAAGTAGCACTGATCATTGAAACTGTCACACCTAGTGACTACAGTGTATTGCGTACAGAAACACAAAGTCATAAAATATCAGGATTTGCAGGCACAAATGAGAGCAATGTGGAAGAAAGACACCAGACAGTGCAATGGGTCTTATAAAAAAGAACCTACAATCATATTTAGATATGTTACCAATACTTGTAACTCTGTACAAATTACAGAAGGAGTCATTACTGTGCACATTGCGGGTGCTGCATGGAGCACTTCTGGCTGACATCAAAGATTGAAACAATACTAATTGTATTACTTTTAATTGTAGTTTAACTTAGGAATGGAGTCTATTCCTGTCATGGTATTAGAAACCCAAAAGGTTTGGAAAAATTAAAAAAAGATGATAATGTATTTTTTGCATTGAGTTTAAAACCATGACTTGGCACCAGTCATGGTTTGCACAAGTCTTTCTTGTAGAACGTTGACATCATTTGGGGACTCAGTGACTGTTCCCAGTTTGCAATCATCAGCAAACTTTGTCAGCCACGGACCTTTTGTTTTCGCCTGTACTTCTGGGAGGTAGATTCCAAACAATAGAGGCCCCAGCAACGATCCTTGTGGAACATCACTGGTAACGGAGCTGCTGGTTGAGGTGGCGTCCCCTATTTTGACTGTACATGTTCTGTCAATGAGCCTGTTTGCTACTCACCTGACAGTATACAGGTTGACCCCCAGCTGTGTGAGTTATTCAATGATGCCTGAGTAGGGGGGGGGTTGTGTCAAAGGCCGTGGCCAAGTCTAGGTAGGCCGTATGCACAGATTTGCCTTCATCCAGGGCTTTGGTGACAGTCTCGAAGAAGTTCACCAGGTTCAGCAGGCAGGATCTCCCATTAACAAAACCAGACAGGGTTAGGTTAAGAGTTTGAAGGTCTCCTATATCCTTGTTGATAAGGTCCACGGTGATTATGTCCATGACCTTGCAGATAAAGTCGATTAGGCTAATGGGTCTATAGTTCTCAGGGTCGGTGGATGTACCCCCCTTGAACAAGGGGATGAAGGTAGCTGTTCCATTCAACAGGGACAAAACCAGTGCTTAGGCTGTGGTTGAAAAGAGTACCCAAAGTGTTGCTAACTCCTATTTTAAACCATTGAGAATGCAGCCTGGGATGTTATCAGGTCCCATAGAGTCTGGAGATACTATGTGGAGAGTATATGGTAGGAATGTTTTGGGGTATGTGTGGCAGGAACAGGGGAGAGAAGTTTTCACTGACCTGTCCGCTAGCAGGTTGGCTATTTCCACTGGTTCAGTATATGTGGTACCATTCACTACCAGTTCAGCACAAATCTGGGCTTTTCCTTTAGGGTTTTGAATGTAGCTAAAGAATGCCTTATGGTTATCCTTAGCTAGGGATGATAATAGATAGTTAACTTTAGAGGACATTACAAAATGTCTTATTTGCTTGTTCGAGCTGAGAAGGGTGTGCTTCCAATTCTGATGTCATTCCTTCTTTCTCTTAGACAGAAATTTCTTCCTCTTATTATATAAACTGTTTATGGAGGATGTTCACCAGGCAGGCTTTTATTTATTTATTTATTTATTTCGAGGATCTTGCTTTGGTCCTATCAGGAACAGCTGAGTCAGTATATCCCAGTATAGGTGTTCTTGCCGTCAGTGGGGACAGGAGCTATGAATGCCTGCTGGTAAGAGGGTGTAGTTGGCTGAAATATATTTTTCTCTCCATCTCTCTCTTGCTTTCACATGAAGGAAAAATAGCAATAGGTTCATAGGTTCATAGGTTCATACTAGGCTATCTGCCCTAGGGCATTTATAAGCCTAGCCAGAGTGTGTGTGGCTTTCACCACCCCTTAGGATGAGAATACTATACCCATTAGTTTGCTGTGCCTCTGTCCAGCAGTGATACAGAGATGATTCCCGGGGTAAACCTACGATCTCCCATCCATTCGTCAAGATATCTCTTGAACAGAGTCAGTGAGGGGCTCTGCCTCACATGGACTGGGATTCTGTTCCATAGTGTAGGGAGTCTCTGGGTGATGAATCTGTCCCTCCAGCACGTCCTATTTATATCCGTGTTGAGGTTTAAGTCTCTTGCTCTCGTGGATCTGGTGGATTTGGATTTTTTGAGGTGGAGCATGTCCATTAATTCTGGGTTGGACATGGCCTTGTATGTCAGGCACAGATCACCTCTGAGCAGACGGTATGCGACTGAATAGAGCTGGAGTTTCTTCAGTCAGGCATCGTATGACATATGTTTGAGCCCCTTTATCCTTTTGGTGAGGAACTTTTGGGGTCTTTCCAACTGCTGCAGGTGTCGGGTAGGGTACATTCGGAATGGGGCATTGTACTCAATCATTGGTCTGATAAGTGAAGAGTACAGGGGTACAATGACCTCTCCTGATCTGGATGTGAATCCCTTCATGATCAGGTGGGCAATGTAGAAGGTCTTCCTAACCACTTTGGCAATGTGAGTGTCAAAAGAGAGGTTACTGTCAACTTGGGTCCCCAGGTCCCTGATAACTTCTTCCATGTTTAATGGATTACCACTTATGTGGTAATTAGGGTTACCTTGTTTTTCACAAAGGGTATGACTATACATTTTTGGCATTTAGCTTAAGGCCATGGCTCTGGCACCAGTTATCCATTTCTATGAGACCTTTCTGGAGGATGTCTGTGTCTGATGGAGTGTCAATTATGGTGCCCAGTTTGCAGTCATCTGCAAATTTTGTCAGCCACAATCCCCTTATGTTTGCCTGCACTTCAGAAAAATAAATGCCGAACAAGAGGGGGCCCATGACTGAGCCCTGTGGGACACCACTCGTGACCGGCTTAGAGTCTGACATGGCACCAGCAACTCTAACCCTGTGTGTTCTGTCCTTGAGCCAGTTTGCAACCCATCTTGTGACATATGGGTTTACATCTAAGCTGGTGAGCTTTTCTATGATGCCTGAGTGGGGTATTGTGTCGAACGCTTTTGATAGGTCAAGGTAGGCTGTGTGAACTGCCTTACCCTCATCAATGGCCTTAGTGACTGTTTCAAAAAAGTCGACCAAGTTCAAGAGGCAGGATCTGCCCTTGACAAAGCCAAATTGGGTAGGATCCAGTGTCTGTAGGTCCCCAATGTCTTTATTTATGAGTTCCATTATGATCCTCTCCATAGCTTTGCAGACAAGGCTCGTCAAGCTTATGGGGCGGTAATTTCCAGGGTCCATAGAAGCACCGCCTTTGTGGAGTGGGACCACTGTTGCCGTCGCCATTCTTTGGGCACGATCCTGTAGTAAGGCTAAGATTAAACAGCAGCCTTATGTGTGGGTTTAGTTCCTCATTGAGTTCGTGTAGCACACAGCCGGGGACACCGTCCGGTCCCATTGATGCTGTGTTTTTGTTTTAGAGAGAGCAGCTCTCACCTGGGCATCTGAGATGTTTGGGAGGCTAGACTCTGGTGGGATAGATATTTCTCCTTTTGGGGGAGGAGGGAGAAATTTGCACTGAACCTGTCTGCCAGTATGTTGGCAATGTCTGTGGGTTCAGTGATTTTTTTATCATTTTGGACTAATTCTGAGCATATCTGGGAGTTTCCACCCAGGTTTCTAACATAGCTAAAGAAGGCTTTATGATTGTCTTTTGTGTCATTAGCGATTTTTCTCTCAAAGTTGGCCTTGGATGATTTTATGAATGATCGTAGTTTTTTGCTAGTATTGATCAGAGATGCCTTCCCATTTAGGGATTTTGCTCTGTCATGTAGTAGCTTTCTCCTCTTGTTGTAGAGTTTGTTTATGTCTGAAGTCCACCAGACCGGGCGCCTGCCTTTGGTGGAAAGGGTCTTGATTTTATTAGGGATTGCTTGATCCATACATTCCTGGAGGTGCTCGTAGAAGGCATTTGTAAGGGTTTCAGCAGCGTGGATTGTGGTTTCCACTGGCTCGGGGCCTTGAAGGATACCACTCCAGTCTTAAGAAGTGTGAAGTTTGCTTTTGAGAAGTTCTTCACTGTGGTCTTTTGCTGGGGGTGGGGCGGGATGTGGATCTCCAGTGAGATTAATTTATGGTCTGATCTCACCAATGAGGGATATACTTCCGTGTGGAGCATTTTGTCAAGATGCCCAGATTCACCAGCTGAACAGGAGAAACAAAGAAGCTTCCCTTTATCCAAATAAGGATATGGAATAGCACAGGAACCAAGCCAAAGCCCTGAGATCAGCAAACTCTGAAGACTGGACTATTCTAGTTCAGTAAGGCGGAAAACAAGATCTTTTTTTTTTTGCAGAAAACAGAGGAAAACAGACAGTAAATGCTTTTAAACGGCTATGACTTGGAGTGTGTGTTTCACAGGTAAAATTAAACAACAAATAACTTTTTTAAAAGTGCAAAACAGTTAATCAACACAAAAACAGTTTAAATAGGTAAATGGATTTTACTTATGCAAATAACTGCCAACATCTAAACTACCATGGCAGGGCTATTATGGAAGCAAAACAGTTACCAGTTAAAGACATACAGTACTGATTGCATCCCTAACCTCAAAATTGGCATCACATGACCCTTCGAACCTTCCTGATTCCCTCTCACATTAATGCCCTGATTCTCTCTCTCACTCTAATCAGAGAACCCTAAATAATTAACAAATACTATAATACTATTAATTACATACTTAGGTCAATCAACACTCCAAATTAACAGTTTACTAGTACAAACATTGACCAAGAGTTTTAACCATGTGTCACTTGATTATAAAATTTTAAAAATGTTTTGTTTCACACTAACGTAAACATATTGTATATTTATTTATTTAAAATTATTTTTATATTTATATCACAAAACAATTTATAAATAAATTGTGTAGTTGTGAATTGATGTAATGAACATAGTTAAATAGTCAAATATATAATAATATATATAAATATAAATATATATATATATAATAATTAATATATATTTGAATAATATATATTAAATATTAAATATTAAAACTAAATGAACCTTATTAAAATTTAATTATTTATAATATATATATTAATATTTATTTTAATTTTAAATAAATTTTATTTTAATGGTGTTTAACAAGGATAAGTTAAATAATAATACATTAACATGATGACATGTACCAATAATTATTAAATACAATGAATAATGTAAATAGAACGAATAAAACAAGTTAAAAAAAATAAGAAAAAGTTTGACTAATTTGTGACAAATAGTTTTAATGATTAAAGTTTAAATTAAATATGTAAATATGTACATTTAAATGGTTGATATCTAGTTGCGTAACTATTTTTGTGTATATGTATGATAATTGTACAAATGAATAAAAGAGCTGTGAGGAATATATGTAGGTAGAAAAAATGTATACAATATATATAAAGAAAATATGTAAAACATTGTAGGTGTGTGGTTGGCTACTAAATAATTTGTGATTTCATTCAATATACTTGTAATGGAGACTTGGTATTGATACCAGGTTACTTATTGGCTTTCTGTTGGGTCTTATTCTTTGCTACATTAATGTCACTTATACAACTTAAATGTAAGCCCCATTATACAACTTAAATTGTGGTAAAACTCTATAACAAAAATAAAAATGAATAAATTGACACACACTTACTATTTGTTTATCCTAATGTCACTGGTGTGTTCACTGGTTTAGTTTTCTGTGTGTTTTTCCTATATAGAAGGCCTGACAACTTGTACAAGTAGCAGCATAAACAACCATGCAGGTGTTACAATCACAACTTCCTGGACATCTAATTGTTTTTTCATAGTTGTATATAGATAAATATGGTCCATTGTTGATGAACCTACATGAACGACATCCACCACATTTATACATTTTGGATCTCATGTACATTTCATTACTTAAGGGTTTCTCAAATAAATTCTTTAAACTTCTCCCCTTACTAAAAGTGCATTTTGGCTTGTTACCAAGTATGTTCCCCAAGTCAACATTGATTTCTGTAATAATGTTCCATGAGTCATACATCACTTTAACTATGTGTTGAGATTTTCTAAGGGATGATAAAAGTGTCATGTCCAACATTCCTAATATTAGATGCATCTTTAAGTGGTAATCCATAGTGTATAATAGGTTTATATAGTGTTATCCTATTACTTTTTACACTGTTACCAATTCTTGATACCAACTCCTCTGGGTAAGCTCTAGCGGTGAACATGTTTTTCAGTATGGTAAGCTCCTTTAAAAAGGCCTCTTCGTTACTCACTAATCTTGACAGCCTCACCATCTGGCCCTTAACTAAATTCGTTTTCTGGTGGTTCGGGTGGCTACTGTCAAAATGTAGAAATGAATTGGAGTAGGTTTTTTTCCGATAAATGTTAGATTCTACTTTACCGTTTTGAAATGAGATTGTAATATCTAGAAAATTAATTCTATATATATATATGAATCATTGGAAGTTCAAGGTTACTGAGCCTTGTGGACATTAAACCTTGCCAGTTCCCACCCAAGACTATACCCCCCTTTTCAAGGAGGTATGCTCCAGTCAAGCCCTGGGTGGATTAATGAATACCCATGCCATTATTCAGGTTTGTCTGAAGGGAGATAGAGACCCACATTGTTTTATAACCAGGGGGAGTTTATTCCAAAGGTAAAGGAGAAGATGACCAACAAATCTGCGTCTCCACCATGTTTTACTGATCTACTGAAGCAAGTTTAGACCCCTTGCTGTAGTATTTTTGGGATTGTATGATTTCTGAAGGTACAAGATTTCCAGGATTAGTTAGTCCTAATTGTTCAGACGACAAGACATATGTCTCCTCTAAGGAGTTCTCTGATGTTGTCACTGCTACTGCACCACAGGAGTTCTGCCTTTTAGCCAATTTGCTACCAAACGTATCCCTGTAACACATTTAGATTACTAATTATGCTGGAAAGAGGGATGGTATCAAATACCCTAGCCAAATTTAGGTAAGCTATGTGTACAGTTAGAACACTGTCAACAGGTTACATTACCTTCTCAAAGAAGGTTACCAGGTTTATTAGACAGCGCCACCATTTACAAAACCACTTTGCCGCAGGTGTAGCTTGATGAGATTTTTTAATGTCTGAGTTAATCAAGTCTGTTATAATGTGTTCCATGGCCTTACAAATGAACATCAGACTGATGGGCCTATAGTTTCTGGGGTGGGCAGTAGGGTTACCTTTATGGAGTAGCATCATGTGGGCTGAATGCCATACTTCAGGTCTAAGTCTGTAGCCAAGCTAAAGTTAAATAATGTATGGATAGGGTCTGCCAGGCCATGTTTAGTACTGTTTAACTAACAGTCTAGTATGTTGTCTGGTCCCATGACAGAAGTGTTCTTTTCCTTAATTAGCACTTTCAGAACATGTTCTTTAGTGATAACAGTGGGTTTGACAGACATAGAGATCATAGGGCTTTGGATAGTTAAATCAAGAGTGTAATTTGCATTAAATGTATTTGTTGGTATATTAGCAATGTCATCTGGGTCTGAGTAGGATTTGCCATTGATTATGAGTTCTGCACATTGTAGAATGTGTTATAAAATTACTAAAGAAGGACTTGTTCTTGGCTTCAGATGCCAACCCGAGTTCATGGGCTTCCTCAGTAGATTATTATTATTTGTTACAGGGGTTAGTGCACTGATCACTTCTGACCATTTGAAGGCACAGCCCACATGACACAAACCACAGAAAAAAAAAATATAAACAAAAAACATACATGTAAGACAGTGAGACAGAGATATTATCTTGCCAGTTTCACAATAAAAAGCACATACAACTCTGTGTGGATAAGCAATAACAACATCAGTGTATAAGCTGTTCCTAGGTGAATTAACTTGCAGAGGTTTACATTAAGGTTAAGTGGGAAAGAGGCTGTAAGATAAGTAAGAGAATAGTGGGAGAGGTTGGTATGTATTGTAGCAAGGAGTGGGAAGAGAGGGGATGAAAGACATCAAAGTTCAACATTGAAATGTGGCTTTTAGTGTGGATCCCTAAGTACTGAAATGAAATGGGTGAAGAGGATTTACAGAGGAAGTGTGTTTGGCAGTGAAGAATGGAATGGGGTAGAAGTGGGATCCCAATGAGGCAAGCAGATGTGCTATACGCTTTAGGTGATCCGGCTTGCATGGGGCAAGTGTATTGACTCGAGTTTTTTCCTTCTGTTATAGATTTAATTTATGTTGCTGTATCATAAGGGTAGCTTACTTACAGATTTCCCATTATATATTTGATTCTAGATGGGATTGCAAGTTCTATACTTTTGTAATAGCTCTGGAGATACAACATAATGGAGGCCATTGCCAAACCACACACACCCTTCTAGACTCAATTCCCTATTGTACAACGACCTCCCCATTAATATTCCAAAACATGCACGCTGATTGGTCAGTGTGCACGTTGTAAATCAGACTTATACTAATGGAACAAGGTCCAGTCGCCCGGACTTTTTCCATCAATAAGTCTTTTTTTACAGCAACAGAGAATGCAAGATCTCCATTGCTTTTTAGACATTGTCTCGTTATGTTAAAGGAGTTTAACATAGTGAGACAGCTTTAAAAAATGTAATGGAGATATTCCTTTCTCCGTTGCTTTTTTTAAAGCTGTCTCACTATGTTAAATGGGTTTAAGATAGCGAGACAGCTTTAAAAAAGCAACAGAGATTCTCTGTTGCTTTTTTAAAGCTGTCTCGCTATGTTAACCTCCTTTAACATAACGAGACACTTTGTAAAAAGCAAAGGAGATCTTGCTTTCTCCGTTGCTTCCACCCACAGCTCTGATGTACTGCGTAAGCATACGCATGCACAATACATCAGAACTGCTGCAGAATACCAGACAGCTGCGGAAGGGCAGCAAGGAGGCATTATACAATGCTATTATTTAAGAAAAGTAAGTATATTTTTCCTTAAATAATGTCATTGTATAATAGCAATAACCCACTTCTGGGTGTGGGTAATGCTGGATTTACCAACGGTTGTCTTTGTTTGGCCACTGGCCGCCTCGTGACCAAACCACACCAACCGTGGGTAAATCCAGCATTACCCACACCCAGGCATGGGTTATTGCTTTAATAACTCTTATGATCATAAATACATATTTTGTATGTGTGTGTATATTTTTTATGAGTTAAGACATTCACCTAACATGGGTAACTTGGATTGAGATTCAAACTCTTGGTAAACATTTCTATTTTTCCGGCAGGAGTGTTCAAAACAATTAATAATGATTTCTTTATGCAAACTGGAACTTGTATTTATTCACTAATTTACTAATTAATTTATTTTACTTTATTTATTTAATGAATTTTGTTTTGTTAACCAAAAGAGTTTGAGAAGATAAAAGTCCCTTTCTGCAAACTCCAAGGGAGATTATTCTTCAGGTAAACTTACTGGTAATTAGAATGATAGCCAAAAAGTTACAGTCAGTGAAGTTCTGTACTTTACAAAGAAAGACATTCTAATAATATTCCTAACTTTAACATTAGACCCTGTACATGACTGAAAAACCATGGCAAAATTACTAATATTTCTGAAAGTTTTTAAAAAGTTAACTTTATAATTTATGCAATAACTCCTGGAGTTATGTCTTCCTGTCAACATATATAAAATCTATATAAATGTAAACATCCTGTAATTATCTGACATAGTTCAGGCCATGATTAAATCATCACAGATAATTATCTTACGTGCAGTACTATTCAACTGGTATGATATTTTATTCCTCTTCTTTTTTCATACAAGGAATTAATTTTAGCAAATATCTGCACACCACTCTTTCCACATTTATAGGTTTTATTTATATTCTAGTTTCACCATGCAAACGCACTTTCATGCATCTCATTAAGGCTGTACATCACAAATGGCAGAGCACAGTCTGGCCATTACTAAACTTCTCCCAAGAAATTTCAACTGATAAGGATACAAGTTCTTCCGATCACTTCCAGTATTGCAGTATACATCATATAGCATTTTAACCTACACTCAATAATTTTCTTAACATTCCTACCACTGTATTCCCTCACTGTGAATAATATCACTTTAATTTCAATACTATCAGCCAGCATTTACTATTGGTAATAATTCATCGGTTTCAACTCCAACATATTTCTTAGTAGTTAAAATAATGTGTAGCATTTCTCATCGCCTAAATGGGATATAACTAACTGCTACAGGTATTCTTTGGTTATGAATACATAAATAAATGAACAGAAATAAACAGTCTCAATAATTTTATTCCTATGGTTGTTGTTTGTCTTTTCGGCTTTTCCCGGTTAGGGGTTGCCACAGTGGAACTCCAGTCCGCTAATGATTGGCAGTAGATTTTTTATGGTGCCGAGTTGCCAGTCCAACGCCCAACCTTCAGCGAAGGCACGCCCATTCATGCATGTCATTCGGAGGCCAGTCGACCACGGGGAGGACATGCAGACTCCATACAGAAGGCACTCCAGCTGTGAATAGAGCAGGATAACCTCTTGCTGTGAGGCAGCAACGCTACCGCTGTACCACTGCGGCTTCCAATTTTATTCCTATGGTATGTTCGTAAATTAATTGGTACATGAGAAGAGTGTACCTTCTCGTTGCTGATTCTATGAACAAACTGTGCTGGAAGAGACTTTTAGCTAGAAGCCTGAAACAAATTTTAATTAGAAGCTTGCTTTTGTGTGTGTGTGTGTGTGTGTGTGTGTGTGTGTGTGTGTGTGTGTGTGTGTGTGTGTGTGTGTGTGTGTGTGTGTGTGTGTGTGTGTGTGTACAAATGTAAGTAAAAGCCACATGAATTGTTTCAGTGCTTGGACAGCTGAGCTGTAGATCTGCTTTTAATTGTTTTTATATAAATAAAAACACCACTACTTTTACAACATTCTAAACAAATCTGTCAAGGCATAATCATCTTCTGACTGAAATCATCTTCCGGTATTACACACATATCAAAATGATTTCATTATAACATAGAGCAAAATTTGCCAAATATATTCTATACTTCTTGCGTTTTTAGCATTATGGGAAGCAGGTCATTTGACTCCTAACAGGTCTCTAAATAATTGGAGAATATCTTTATAAAAAGTTGTTAAATGCATGAATATCTAAAATAAAAATAAAATCATATTTGTTACATATCTAAAACATTCCTTTCAAATATTATATTTTCCCAGTCTTTTGCCAAAACAGGTAAATATGCTTATTTCTTACACATTAAACCTTCTCTACCAGCTATAGTATTCCATGTCATAAGTAACAAATTTTATGCAAGCACCCAGTAAAGAAGTTCCAGTAACCAACTGATTATCTAAGACAGCAGTTATAGTAACCAATGGATTATCCAAGATGGCTACTTTCCTGTGAAGATTTTCAACCACTTAGACTACTACATGAAGAAAGTTATTTTCCTTCTTCACATATTTCTTAATGTTGTTAAATTATTTGTTAAATCAAGACACTACAGTGCTGCAAATCAAGAAGAATGTAAAACCATTTGTGAAACTGGATGTGGTAGCCCTGAGATCTGGATACCAACATGAATTCAAGTAAGAAGTTAGATTTTGAAGACAAACTTGATTCTTTTAGTCTCCACTTTCTTATTGTGTGATGCACATCAATTCATATAACGAAACCAAAGACCTGGTTTATGCCTGGATGGAGATATTTCTGTCTAGTCATTATCATGTTTAAAATCACTATATGTATGTAGTATTTTACAGTGAATGGCCAAACTATTGATATCCAAATCATCATCAATAAAATGCATCAATGTCAGCTAACTCCAGAGCAAGGATTAGCCTTACGCATACAAATAAA
This sequence comes from Protopterus annectens, assembly GCF_019279795.1. Taxonomy (NCBI): domain Eukaryota; kingdom Metazoa; phylum Chordata; order Ceratodontiformes; family Protopteridae; genus Protopterus; species Protopterus annectens. Next base: position 1,125,390,407 of record NC_056727.1, on the reverse strand, counting down.
AAAAAATGTTTATACAGAAGGGTAAGCTCCTCCCCCCCAACACACACACCTACTTATTTGCTCTAATCCCAATATGGCAAAATCCCTGCAGAAAGGCACATTCCCTAACTCCAGGAATTGTTGATCATATACATGTTGACCATTTTATCTGTTGATCAAATGTTGACATTTAGGATGCTTGATATTTTGGACATCTCCCATAGATAGATAGATAGATAGATAGATATGGATATAATTAACACAGCTAACAGTCAAACTCAGTGCTAGTGGTATAATTGTATTTTTTTATTAATTCTGGCAGAAGATGAGGAGAAACATTATACAAAAAAGCATGGACTCTGCAAATACTGCATTTTCGTGATCATGTTATTTTTTTTTTTTTTTATTAACATAATTTAAATTGGCAGTTGTGTCATACTTTTAGAAAATAACACAAATGTAATATGGAAAATGATAAGTCCAGACTTGAGGTGAATTTGTGAAGGTTGTATTTGCTTCAGCACAGAGCATAATTTTGTATTTTCCTTTTTAATTCACTTTCTGCATGTTACAGTGATATTTGTAAGATTGCATTTTAGAGTGTGCTTCTTCCTCTGATATTGTGACGTTTCAGAGAAAAAGAAAGACATTTTTTTTCTCAAGTTGCAATGACCTTGTAATAAGAATAAATTAAGGCTGAGGTGTGTGAGGCATTGCTTGCTCCTGTTGCAAAACATTTGCTTTCATTTGCTAGAGATACAGTTGCATGAAATGTTACTCCCTTTCAAGAAGTGATTGCGTAATCATAGGGCAGGTTTCAAGGGGATATATGTAGTGCCAGCCTTTGGTCAACTGGTGCCCTAGGCAAAAGGGCTCCACAGGACCCCATGCACACACCATATGGTGCCCCCCATCTATCTACACCATCCAGATTACTTTTTTCTTCCTTTTCCTCAAAGTTTGTCTTACTCTTCAGGTTTTTCCTGTATTCATTCAATATATTTTAAAGAAAACATTTATTTACTACAAAACAATAAATAAATACTAGAAAGTGCCCCTGACAGAGTGATGCCTTAGGCAGAGGCCTAGCTGACCGATTATTAAGGCTGCCTATGGTTATATGTTGAAGAGAAACAGGGGGAAGTGAAGTTTGTGTATGGTGGAGCTGAAAGGAGGAAAATTCAAGGTAGACTAAAGGAAAATCTTTTTCCTCTCTGAGGGTGGTGATTACCTGGTACAGAATGGAAGAGACATTAATAGGAAGAAAGTTAATAATGCTTTCTGTAAGGGAAGGAAAAGTTTGCCACTTCATTCATTGCATACATGTACCCAGCAGAGGTGATACAGACTTGGCAAGGATAAAGGAAAAATGTAAAAACTAGTTACTTAAGTTCAATGCAAAAGCATCCAAAATAAGGTCTCTGTAAAATAAAAACATGGGAAAAGAATATATAATTACAGAGAAAGCACTGGCAGCAACACAAGAGAAAGGGGACCCAAGTTTGGCAACTGGAGACTCCCTGACTGTAGGAGTGGTGCAAGCAAAATCATGTACAGTCTAGCAAAGTGAAGTCTGAAGCTACAGCGCAGTCAGAAACAAGGAGTGGAAGGCATTTATTTAACTTTCTTGAGAGAAATCAAAGCATGTGGCATGACTCCAAAGTAAACCTAAATTCACAAGAAAAAGCATCATGGGCTTATGAACAGTGTGCCGCTGCCCAGTTTTAGCAAACAGAATAATGAGAAATACAGTGAGTCCTTTAAGATGAAGTACTTTTAGTGACTCAGCAGATGTTTTCTGCATGAGACCAGGTACTAGAAATAGATCTATGCTGGTGCAATGGATGCAAAATTAATATGTAAATAGAGCAACAGCAAAGGCAGAAGGTGATGTAACTTCTGAAGACCAAAGATAAAAAAGAGATAATTATCCAGAAAAAAAAGGTACTGTGCAAGAGCTAAACTATTTAATTAAACAATATGAAAGAACAGTCTCACTAAGCATGACTTGTTTAATTAATTCCAAGCAAAAGCCTCTGACACAGGACTACATTTTACAGGAAGTAAGTAAAGTGAAATGAGTAGCTCAGATGAGAATATATTGGGTGGAAATCTGGGAGCGCTGGGTGGATGATTCTTTCAGAGAATGAGATGAGCAAACCAATATTTCATCACCTATGTGGGAGCAGGTTTTAGGTTCATAGGTTGGTACTAGGCTATAGGGCCTATACAAGCCTAGCCATAACAATTCCCTGGCTATTTCTTCTCACAATATTTACTTCCCTGGACCCCGGTCTAGCAGGGTGACTGATGTGATCCCAGGGGTGAATTTCCTATCTCACATCCAATCGTCAAGGTTCTTTTTGAAGAGGGACAAAGAAGTGATATGCTTGACATGTATTGGCAGTCTATTCCGGAGTCTGGGGAGTCTCTGGGTCAGGAACCTATTCCTCCAGCCAGCATGCTTTGTTCATTGTGATGACAAGGTTTAGACCCCTGGAGCGTGTGGCTCTGAGGGATTGGGATTTCTTTAAGTGTAGCATGTCCAACAGCTCTGGTTTCACATGGCCTTGTATGTTAAGAGCCTCTGAGTAGACTATATGCGACAGAGTATAGCTGAAGTTTTTTCAGATGGTCAGCATGGGGCATCTGCTTTAGGCCTGTGATTCTTTTATTGAGGTATTTCTGCGGCCTTTCCAGTTGTTGCAGATGTCCTGAGAGGTACATACCAAACGGGGCATTGTATTCTATAATGGATCTAATAATGGATGAGTACAGTGGGAAAATGACCTCCTTTTTTCTGGATGAAAAGCGCTCAGTGATGAGGTGTGCTTCATAGAAGGATTTCCTGACTGTTGTGGCAATGTGGTTATCAAAGGTGAGACCATTGTCCACCTGTGTCCCTACGTTTCTTATCACACTTTTGGTGTTTTAGTGTACTGCCACCTATGTAGTAATTCACGGGTACATGTTTTTTACCAAAGGGGATAACTATACATTTCTTGGCATTGAGCTTGAGCCCATGGCTCTGGCACCAAGCATTTGTTTCTGTAAGGCCCTTTTGTAGAATATCCACATCATTTGGGGATTCAATAATGGCTCCCAGTTTGCAGTCATCTGCGAACTTTGTTAGCCAGAGTCCCTTAGTTTTGGCCTGTACTTCATAGAAGTAGATGCCAAATAAGTGCGGTCCCAGAACTGAACCCTGAGGTACTCCACTTGTCACTTGTCTGGAGTGGGATTTGGAGTAGGCTACTTTTACAGTGTGGGTTCTGTCAGTAAACTAGTTGGCAACCCATCAAGTGAAATAGGGATTAATGCCCAGCTTAGTAAGTTTATTTATGATTCCAGAGTGGGGGATGGTGTTGAAGGCCTTGGCGAGGTCCAGATAGGCTGTGTGGACCGCCTTACCCTCATCCACAGCTCTGGAGACTGATTCAAAGAAGTCAATCAGGTTCAGGAGACAAGATTGACCCTTAACATACCCAAACTGAGTGAGGTCCAGTGTTTGAAGGTTGCCAATAAATTTGTTTATAAGTTCCATGACAATACGTTCCATGGCCTTGCAGATCAAGCTCATCAGACTGATGGGGCAGTAGTTCCCAGGATCAAAGTTGGATCCCCCCTTGTGGAGTGGGATAACTGTAGATGTGCGCCACTCAGTGGGCATGAAGCCTGAGGTGAGGCTATGACTAAACATGACCCTTAGGTCTGATAATGAATGAGCATTCTGACAAACTGTAAACCACAGTGAAAGTGAATCATTGACAGCTTCACTGATAACTATACAACAGGAAGATAAAAGAAATAACCAGAAAAAGCTGGCACTAAAAAAAATCTACAAATGAAAAACAAGCTAAGACAATGTGCAGGTTAATATAAACATAAGTGAGAAAACAATAGACCAAGAAATATAAATATAAATAAAAAGGCAAAACTTAAGAAATGATATTGTCCCTCATCAAAGGGACACAAAGGAAGGGGTGCCAGGCCTGTAGACAAATTTGTAAACTAGGATGTTTGATCGAATGATCAAACGTCAGAGTCCATAACCACCGAACACACTTTTATCGAAAAAGCGCTTTCGTTAAAGTGTGTTACTAAAAAAAAAAAAAAAAACACTACATTAATGTTTTTGCCCCCCACACCCCCCTACTTTAACATTCTCCCTCCAAGACTGCACTACAGTGGGGAAAAGGGAATTTTCCCTTATCCACACAGTAGTACGGCCTCGGCAACAGGCATACGTTCGCCTAAGTATGCCTGGCTGTTTGGGTTTCAGACTTTTGATCATTCGATCAAAAGTCCTACACCTATATATATATATATATATATATATATATATATATATATATGTATACACACACAAATAAATAAAACCAGGCTACATCTACAGCATTCAGATTATATGTAGCCCTAAGATTGTCAAGTCATCCTAAGTAAGTATAATTAAATGATGGTTTCTAAACAGCAAGCCATAGCATGGCAAATAAATAAAAAGCAAGTGCATAAAAGAAAAATAGAAAATGAAAAAAAAGTTAAAGATTTACTGGTGGCAATTATTAAAAAAAAAACAATTTTTCCAAAGCATGAAGTAAATTGTGTATGCACAGAGGTGGGTGGATTAAAATCTATGTTTATTTTCCCAAGAAAATTCAAACGTGCTAGGTCCAGCTCCTTGCCAGCTCCTTGGTACAGAGGGAGGGATAAATCCCTAACTACAGCACAACTGACCAGAGGCACCTGTAGGAGTGGGATGAGGAGAAAGAAAAGTGAGCAGTCACTGCTGACTCCCCCTTCCTGGTATGAAACAGGCAGCTTTGGCTTACCACAAAAGTACTAGGTATTAACTAGTGGAGTATGATCCTGCCAAGCGCACGCTGTCACAATGCATTCACACTAGTAGCCAAAGGGAACTCAACATGTGTGAAGGCACACTCACACTTCCCTTCAAGAGATAGCAAATAGTAGAGTTCAGAAGGTATGCTGAGAGGGGAGGGTGGTGCTCTCAAAAGAAGATGATACGTTGCCCCCTCCATGAAAAACAAACTGGCCCATTCACTACAACATGATTCTGTCCATCTTGCATGCATCTAAATAGGAAGAAATTAGTATGTAACCTGAAGAATTTCAAGATGAATAAAAAACACTAAGGCAAAGAAGAGAAGAGAAGACAAGTATATATGGTGTCTTCTCTCTCCGTCTTCTTTTCCTTCCCTTTACTGAACTGACTAGACTTGAATAAGGGACATGTGTTAGAATTTTGAGTTTAGGCTATATTGAACTAGGACCAGGAAACAGTCCATTTTCTAGAGATTATAAACAGCAAGTTCAAATGCTGTAGTACCAAGGTATTATTTATTTTAGGGCTGCATGGGAGAAGGGACAAACTGCTTCTGAGTTAAGAGGAAATTACAGGAAGGAATATTTCATAAATCACTAGGATCCATACTGCAATGAAAATGAAGAACATAGTACAGATGCACAGTACATTAAAGAATTTAATCTGAGGGAAGAAAATAACAAATATTTGACAGATTTATACAGATGCACTTACCTTAAATGATTTAGAGTACTATTTACTATAAGAAAAGCAGAGGAATTCTGGAGCTGGATATTTACAAGTATTAGTAATAGTCATTTCAACTGGAGTTTCTTTATTAACACTTGGATATCTAGGCATTATTTCAGTAGTAAAAGAAAAACGTTACAAAGTCTGCATGCACAATAAAGCATTCTTATGTCATTTTGACCCTTGTCTGTTGACCATCAAGCCTGTCCCTAATCAGGCATGCCTATTTGTTCCCCTGCTCAGGAATTTTATTGATTAGGAGGGTGGGAGCTGAGCAGAGGGACTATCATTCAGGAAGCCATTAGGGTGCTTTTTGCATGTCCCCCCTCATCCACATTCACTTGCAGGGCCATGGAGATGAGAACCACTTGCCACAGCCAGACATGTCTGGCTTATCCTCCCCCTCCCTGGACCAGGGATCATAGACAACCTCATCTGTCTGATCTGACCATGGAGCTCATCCTACCAGCTTTGTGAGTCTGGGTTGCTCCCTCAGGCTGGGACCTGAAGGGGTTATCTATCTAGCCCCAGTGTGTAGGCACTTCCTGCAATCACTCTGGCTGAAGGTTGCCATGTCCACCATAACCCCTTTCTTGGTGATGACATAAACACCACATCAGCATGGGGAATCCATTGCCCTGCCCTGATGAGAGGAGCTCACAAACACCTGCCCCTGAGCAATACCATCAACCATTTTGGGATTGTAAGCCTAAACCTCCCACCTCAATTGCTTTCAAGCAAGTTTCTACTTGCACTGGAGCATGGTCAGAGTTGGCCCCCACCTCACCCCAGAATGGATAATGCAGTCATACTGGTTACTCCCATTTCTACTGCCCATCTCTTTCAGCTGCTATGTGAACTCTAATCATCTGGTTTACAGTCCAGCCTTCATCCCTCTAAGGCACGCAACCAGGCCCAAAATAAAGCATTCTAAACAGAGATGTCAAAACATTTGTGAATCCCGACATAGAGAAATCTGTAGCTTCTGCAAAGAATTTACTTAAATGACTGACAGCTGCAGAAGCAGTCTTTGCATTGTGAGAAATGTCTAGCTTGGTTAAGAAACGAGAAAATAATCATGTAAGAAAATATAAATACCATAACTATGAAATGAAATGAAGGTTTTACAAGAAAAGGGGACATGTTTAGAACTTAAAACATTTTGTTGAATACAACAGGTTTACAACATCATCTATGCTGTTGGTCAGAACACTTAAAAATTAAACTTAGCTCACAAATACATTTTCAGCACAAACATCTGTACAAAATCAGTTTGCTATTCAAATGACATACAGTTCTAATACATTTGTAATACAATGAGTTGGATATTGAAAGGACATACCATTCTTTACAAAACTCCAGCTGGCTATGCTGGCACTTGCCCATATCATCATACCCATAATGTGTCCACTTCTGAGATTAGTAGTATCTACTTCTTATATATAAAAAACTTTAAAAAACATTTTCTTAATTACCTCTTAGTCCAGAATGCAGACTACAAAAGTATAATTAGAAAGTGGAAAAAAACCTGTGCGGTACTACATTAAATGCTACCAGAATAGCCATATGAATCTACTACATAAGTTGCATGCCCATTTCTCCGTATCACACAAAATGTCATATAAACAGAATAGTACATACGAAGATATAAGAGTTTTGTTAAGTACTTTGGCAGATGATAAATCCTGAAAAGTGAAGCTTAGTATAGTTTATACTACATGCTCAGAGCTCATATAATAGAGTGCAAAGCTGTTGAGAAAGCATGAATTCAGTCACAGAATCCTAACATTTGTGATATTAACATGTCATTACAGCATTTTAAGAATTCTTTAAGTCAGTTAAGTAACTGAAAGTGCAATTAAGCATAGGATTAAACTATAACTGGTATAATCCTTATAATAGTTTAGTGATAAGGATATCTGCTTCACAGGTCTGGGGTTCAATCCTGAACTCTTATTGTCTGGTTGGAGCTTTGCATTTTCTCTCCATGTCTGTATTGGTTTTCAGTGAGTATTCCAATTTCCACCACTTCCCAAAGACATATTTCTTGATTGGCTATATTAAATTGCCCATATAGCTGTTCCATTAAAGCTTGCACTTGTGGCCCAGGTCATGGCTGATAAGTTTCCAGGCACCATTTCATTTAAATCACTAAACACAAATAAATAAACATGAAAAGATAATTACAAATTTTCCTACATGGTTAAAACCCTTATGGGCAAATGAAGATGGAATGATTAAACCCCACATAACCTGCAAACCTTCATAACTAATTGTGATTATACAATGCAGTTATTTTAGAAGTATTTAACCTTGCTTTAAATAACTTCATTGTATAATATCAGCTTCTAGTCTAAGTTAGGAGTCACTTATCTAGATCTATTATGTGGCAGTTGCAAGAGTGTTTGATGTACTATAAATATATTGACTCAGTCACATGCAGTACTAACACAAAGTGGGATTGTACCACAAACAGGAACATATAGCTTGGTAAGCATTCATAGACCCTATATATATAGTGCTATAGCATAGTGCTATAAATCAAAAAGACAAATGGAGAAGAAACAGGAATACATCAATGAGCATACGATTGCAGAAAGATGAAACGCAGTATAATCAGTGCCTAATGAGATGTGAATATAGGTTGCTGAAAGAAGATCACAAATCACAGTCATGAGGTGCAACATTTTGCAAGTAGTTCTGTCTGAGTACAAGGCAGAAATGCATGCAGAAATGTCTAGAGATGCATCTAGCAAAAATGTGCAGCAGCATTTACTAAATGTAAGGACCTCTAGAACACGTCCAGAAGTACTATGTAGTACAGGTAGCATAAGTGAAAGCAGTACTGATGAGGATAACATCTCACCAGCAAGTCCAGGACCATTTTTGCATCCACACAGACATCATACAGTTGTAGACTGACTTGCATGGCCATGGACTGGGTCTGGAAGACTGCACTGACTTGCCGTATGTGTAGCACACAGCAGTCTAGCTACAATGACCTTCCACAGACAGACAGCAGACATCCTGGGTATACTACAGACACTGCTCTGTAGAACATTTATGAAATGCCTTGATAAATTACTGGCACAAAGATGAGTACACCAGTTTCACCAACACAGCAGTGGAGATGGTCATTACCACGCAACATGTCTTCTATGACATCATCTGGGTCACCAAAGTGTTGGGAGCCATAAATTGCACACATGGGACAATAAAGGTTCCAGCTGGTGTCCACATAAAGTGGTCCCTCAACATGACAGTCTGACATCCATCATCTATCCGACACTATGTGAAACATATCTTGCCAGTAGTCTAAGCTTTATGGAATATATCCTGCCATGATTGGGCATCCTGCCAATGTATCTGCACAGCTCCCTTGCAGTGCCCAGGATTCCAGCCTATAGCAATCGCCTATATCAAAACTTATAGCATAGGGACATCACACAGAGCTACCTATTAAGTAAGTCCAGGCACACAGGTGCAGTTACATATAGCATGTGTATATGTCTCACTCCTCTCAATTACTCCCTGCATGTCCTTACTGTAGTGCAGATGATGCAAGCTTTCCCCTGACACTTTAGTTGCTGTCTATATGGAAGCCACAGAGGTATGGCTGAACTGTAATAAAACGTAGCTCATGCACAACCCAGTAAGGTGAGTGTTCATTCTGATAAGAACCAGTTCCATTACCTAGACACATTGGGGGGGTGTCTTGCCACACCCTGCAATCTCTTCATAGCATTATACAAATTACACAGCATGGTTATCAGCTAGCAGGCAGCTCAGCCATCAGATGTGGGAGACTCCACACCTGCATCGAGAGCCCAGTTACACAACAGACTCCAAAAGTGATGACAACAAGGGCACAATGATGGCAAAAGAAGCACCCAACACCTGTATCACTTCCCCTCTGACAGCATCATGCACATTATATGTTAGTGCACATGAAGTTGCAATGCCTAGTCCTCTTCTATGCACCCTGACATGTACACAGTGGACCCTGACATGTACACAGTGGCAGGACAGTGATACACAGAGCTAAAATGATGCAAGCAGTGGTATGTAGGGCTGTTCCAGGTAAAGCATGTTTGTGTCATACTGGCCACCAGATATTTCCACTTAAAACCACACAAGAGGCAAAGTGGGGAATGTCATAACCATCAACATGTATACAGGTGCCAATGGACACAAGGATCTATGGTTGTCTACACAAACGCAGGGTAAGCAAGTAATGGCAAATAGAGGTAGGAACATGGGTCAAGGGGAAAGGGGGATCAGTGTGATACAAATTCCTCTATGGACTAGGTGGAGTTGACACTGCATTCAAGTACAGTGGGGCTGCTGTGATAAATATAGCAGAAAGTACAGTTGTGTAAATAAAATTATTGTAACAGTAGTTGTTCAAATAAATCACTTCTGCAGTGGCATAAGTTATGTGAGATATACTCTGCCAGCAATCTAAGCTTTATGGAATATATCTTGCCATAATTGGGCATCCTGCCTCCATCCAAAGCTTTAAGGCTTCTTACATATGGATGTACATATGATGAGGCATGAGAACTGTCTTGCCACTGAAGCTATCAATAAGATTTGCTCTAATCTGCATCTTCTCAGGTTTGACAGTCAACAACCCTGTTGGGAACTTCCTTCCTACTTTTAGGGTAGAAAGGTACATCTCTTTTGTGACTTATGTCTAGGAGAAAGGGGAAGTATTCATATAGTAAACAAATTCTCTATAAAGACCACCGCATGGATTGAGGAGGGCCACAACATCCAGCCACGTGTTACAATCTTTTACTTCAAAACCCCTTAGAAGTAGATGTATTTCCTCACTCTTACACTTCAAGAACCAGAAGCTGAAAGGTTTAACCTGTAAAGTAATAGATCCAGGTTCCATTTTATCAGATGCCCCCTTTCTGTTCACAGAGAAAAGCTTTTAAACAGGCGTCTGTTTCATTTCAACACTTTCTGTGACAGGCGACTGTACTGTGGCCAGGTCTTAACCATCAGAACATCTGTTGGCTGCTTTCAACTCCTGTGGTGTTGCTACGTGTGAAGCCACTAACATCCAGGAGACAGGCACATCTCCAAGGCTGCTTGTATGCCTGCTTCAGGCAGGAAGAACCACTCTTGCCTGAAGCAGAGGAGGATGCTGATGTCCAGACTTCACAGAGCCACACTGAGGGCCTGAGCACCCAGGGAGAAAACCGGAATCAGAGTTATCTTTTTTTCCCCTGAGACTCCCAGGAGCAGGACTTATAAGCTGCAGCAAATATCCACTCCTTTAACTCCCATATCAAGGGAAAAGGAAGAGTGGATTTCTTTTATCATAGGCTTATTTAAAGCATTCCAATCCATTTACTTAGGGTCTTCTCCACAATTAAAAAAGAGGTTTCCCTCCCCTTCAGATTCTGATTCTGCAGAAAGGGTGTTTAGATTATGCCAGATAACTGGGAATATTAGCCAGAAGAAAATACATCTTCTGACTTTTTGGTGGAAGATTTATCTAAAACTATATTTGACACTACTTATCTCCTCCCTATACCTCTTGATGGTGCTCCCATCCTTACTGACTTTCACATATTACTAAAATCCAAACTTGAACAATGCTATAACAAAGTTTCTAAATTTGCAGCAAATACCCCTTTCTGAACCCACCACTATACAGCACTAAAAAGCCTAAATTGTTTAGAACTACCCCATCAAACATACACAACTTCTTACCACATATTAAGTTATCCAGATTCCATCTTCTTGCCCAGCACTTAACATTCTACACAACTATGTTCCTAGTTGGTTATTACGATCCCATGACCAAAAGACAGAGTGCTCTTCAAACTATCTGGAGATACACAGAGCTAAGTATATTTTTCTGGCACTTCAGAGTTGTGTACTGTTAATTGTTCCTTGACTAATTTTATAGCATTGCTGGCTGACTTCAGAGTTGTGCACATATTTTTGCTTCACTGTATAGTTTTTCAGATCTCTGCTGAAGGTGTTGTTTTCCTCTACCCACCCTCCCTTGTTGTTTGGATGCTTTTGCAGTTGACCACCCCCACTGTGGATTTGATCTGGGACCCTCCCCCCAGTCCCATCTCTTTACCTCATTCTACCTAATAGACTCCTTCTGCACGTGTTTTTAGTCATTTTTAATTTAATTCCATTTTTTTAAACTGTTTGGTCTAACATTGCTACATACTCAAGCTTGCACTGCATTTGAATTGTTTTACTGCTGTTTTAGCTACTTGTCTGTATAAAAAATAAATCTAAGCCTATTTCCTAGCTTTCCTGTAACTAGTGTAGTCCAGATTCAGATTTGCTGTATCCAGGACTGTATGTAAGCTTCTGAGCCCCCCAAGCTTTCTGGGTTGGAGGGAAGCCTTCTAGCTTATTAGTGGGAGTAGTAAGCACTAGGTAACCTATCTACCACATAAGGAGTGGTTCTAGCCCAGAAATTGTAGTTATTGGCCATTTGGGCAGTTTTTCCATCTCTCTCAACTTTCACATTTAAAAGCCCGCATTTGCACTTGTTTCCCCCCTTTCCTGTAACTAGTTTAGTCCAGATATAAATTCTTAGTTTTAGCACTTGAATTTGCTTATTTGTGCTCAGCACTTGTTCAGAACTTGTTGTAAGCACTAAATAAGCTACTAATTACTACAGCACTCAACCTTCCTCATTACCTAGAGGGAAACAGTTTTGGTACTTACTTTCCTCACTTATCTGGAGGAAAATATTTTTTTATTCAGGCATGCCCAAGGGTCAGCTCCCAGTGTTCTCTCCTGTCTATCTGATGAATCTGGGCATCTTGGGGCAATGTAGAAATTGCCTCATGTACACAGACAACCATCTCCTCCTACCACCCAACACTACAACCTGTGAGAGATGCACTTATCTAGCCAAACTGGAGGTAAAGCTCTCTTCAACCAAGACTGAACTTGACAGTCAAGAGGAGAAGGTAAACACTTGCACCATACCACACTCATCACATAGTCTCACTAAATCTAGACCACCAAAATCAACACATAGAAACACAAAAACATTTGCGGAAGCTCTCAATAATAATCTGCTCAAGCAACAGAGACCTCCAAAGCAGAAAAGCAAGCAACTTCCATCCCCAACACAACCTAAATGACACATAGCCCGCAGACTCAGTGTGCCACTCAACCACAGCCAATAAGGCAAAACAACGTACCCAACACACTAGTCACAGGTGGCTCTCGTCAGGCACACTGATGTCCCACTCACCAGGCTAAACAAGGAGAAGGTTACTGCCAGCTGCCTGTGGGGTGCCAGGATCTGCCAAATAACCCATGCACTCAGGTCACTTCACAACAAGTATAAATATGACTCTGTCATTGTCCATGTTTGTGTGAACGACCTGAGATGTACCTCCTTGGACTACATGAAAAGAGACATGGAAGAGCTCTCCGATCTTATAGCCCAGGCAGGTATGAGCATAGCCCTGAGTAGCATTCTGCCATCACCCAAAATGATACCGCAGTACAGGGACAAAATGACTGACTTCAACAATTGGCTAAGCTTCAGGTGTCATTCTAAAGGGATCCAGTATCTGTCTGCCTGGGATGACATGGTCGACAGACCACGATGCTTTTCCAGAGATGGCCTGCACCTGTCAACCCTGGGATTCTGGATACTGGCTAAGGTTCTTGCCACCCATATAGTGCCTTTTTTAGGCAAGGTTCAAATGACAAATTCACCACCATAACAGAAACAGGAGCAAAAACTGAGGGTGATGCTACTCAATGCTAGAAGTCTAAATCTCAAAATGCACTCACTCGAGGCACTCCTTAAAATGGAGAACATCGATATCTGTGAGGTGACTGAGACCTGGTTCAAGGCTCCAGACAGCACCCCTGCACTACCAAGCTATAACACATACCACACTTTTCGGCCATGTAACCTGGACCGGAACACCAAAGGTGGAGGTGTGCCCATATTCATTAAGGATATCCACACCTCCAGGCTAGTTGCTCAGCATAATGCATCTGAGGTTATCCAAGTGCAACTAACTCTGGGCAAAACTGCAATCCAAATTGTAGCTTGCTACATATCCCCCACCATGCCCAAGGATACCCACTCCTCTTTTCTTGATGTACTGGAAAATATTAGGGTTCAACCAAACACCCTAATAATGGGCGATTTCAACTACTCCACCATTAACTGGGAAAACTACTCATGTACCAACTCCTTCGCTCAACACTTTCTGGAATTCATAAACTTCAATGCCATGGATCAACTTATCCACACCCCCACCAGGGGCAACAATATCCTAAATCTAGTAATTACCAACAAGAATGACCAGTGCTCCACACCTGAAGTCAATGCCACCTCATTGTTTCGATCCGACCATAAGCTAATCACCCTAGATATCCACATCCTGCCCCCACCAAAGCCAACTTCATGCTTCTTAAGACAGAAGTGGTGAACTTCATGACACCCATGCAGATGGACAATACAGTTAAGACTACTGAATCCTACACAATTGCACTTTATACGCACTTATACGAGTGCATGTATCGCGCTATCCCAAACAGAACCAAGACGCTATCCTCCAAAAAAGGATGCCAATCTGGTGGTCCCCTGCCATAAAGAAACTGTACAACAGAAGGAAGAAACTGTTGCAAAAGTGAGTAAAATCCTATGAGTGGAGGAGCTCCCTGGTCAGCCTCAGTAGGAAGCTGCGATCCATTATAAAATCATCCAAAGCTAGTTATGAAAACAAAATCGCCACTGATTCTAAAGACAACCACAAGACATTCTATAGCTATGTGAAGAATCTCAGTGGCAACACTCAGGTCTACTCTGAGTTACAGCACAATGGCACTAAATATACAGACCCAACTGATATTGCCAACATCCTGGCAGATAGGTTCAGTGCTAACTTTACCCCCGTCTCACCCCCTAAAGGGCCCATCTCTATGCTGGAAGAATGCAACGTTTCTGTAATCATGGCTGCACATTTAGAAACCACACTCTCCAAAGCCAAGAACACAGCATCCATGGGACCAGACAACATCCCAGGCTGCATTCTGCATGAACTACATAACGCACTGGCACCCTACCTAAGTACCATGTTCAATCATAGCTTCACCTCCAAAGTGACGGTTATCCCACTCCACAAGGGAGGAGCCACCACAGACCCCGGGAACTACTGCCCCATTAGCCTGATGAGCCTGGTCTGCAAGGCCATGGAACGTATCATCATGGAACTTATAAACAAAGACATTGGTAATCTCCAAACTCTGGACCCCACCCAGTTCGGGTTTGTAAAAGGCAGATCATGTCTCCTAAACCTGACCGACTTCTTTGAAGCAGTAACCAAAGCCATAGATGAGGGTAAGGTGGTTCACACAGCCTATCTAGATCTTGCCAAGGTTTTCAACACCATCCCCCACTCTGGAATTATAGATAAACTCACTAAACTAGGTATAAATCCCTATGCCACAAGATGGGTTGCCAACTGGCTCACTGACAGAACTCACACTGTGAAAGTAGCAGACTCCAAATCCGACTTCAGACCAGTGACAAGTGGAGTACCACAGGGTCGCGTCCTGGGTCCTCTCCTGTTTGGTATCTACTTCTCTGAAGTACAGGCAAACACAGAAGGTCTTTGGCTAACGAAGTTTGCAGATGACTGCAAATTAGGAGCCATAATCGAAACTCCTAACGATGTGGACATCCTACAAAAGGGCCTCACTGAGACAGATGCCTGGTGTCAAAGCCATGGCCTCAAGCTCAATGCCAAAAAGTGCATTGTCATCCCCTTTGGTAAAAACTCTGTACCCATGAACTACAAAATACATATATTATCTACATTAGATATGGAGTACATTAATATATATATATATATATATATGGGTTCATATGAGATAAATGACACGTTGTTCCATCGACAGCCAGCAGATGGACTTCAAGTAACCGAAATGTCAAAACAACGAAAACTAACATAAACGAAACTCACTCAACCGACAAGTCTAAACTACATACTAGCACTAAACAACACATACCTGCAAAGTACAATCACTACCACAGAAACACATACACAACTACATACATACTCGCGCTGCTACCTACGATATACACCTCATACACTCCACACCACAACAACAATAATTAAAAAACAAAACAGATCCCCACTCCAAACACCACACACACAACACAAGCAAACCAAACTCCTACCAAAGCAACACTAAACCTGTCATACACACCTATCAACAACCCTGACCCAAACCCTAACCCTAAGGTCCGTCACTCGACACTCACCTAACCCAGCCCTAACCCTAACTCACTTAACCCACCCCTAACCCAAAAGATATCACTACTACACACTTACCCGACCGAGCCCTAACCCTAACTCACTTAACCCACCCTAACCCAAAAGATATCACTACTACACACTTACCCGACCCGAGCCTAACCCTAACTCACTTAACCCACCTAACCCAAAAGATATCAGTACTACACACTTACCCGACCGAGCCCTAACCCTAACTCACTTAACCCACCCCATCCCCACAGACCGTGAACATCGACACTTACCTTACGCACCCTAACGTCCGTCACTACTGCATACATACACATCCCTTACACATTTCGCACCTCCGCCGGTGTCGGTTGACTGACTTTCGTTGATTTAAGTTTTCGCCTTTGACGCTTGGTTAACTGACGTTCGTTGATTTCAGGTTTCGTTCCTTTGACGTTTCGGTTACTTGAAGTCCATCTGCCGGCTGTCGATGGAACAACGTGTCGTTTAACTCATAGGAACCCACATATATATATATATATATGTATATACACATTGATATACTTTTCTGCTTCAGACAGATAATAAACAAAGCTTCCTGTTGCTCAGGCTAACAGGGTGGAGTATAATAACAGGCAAAATGTACATGGCTAAAACAAAGCCTGTACATAATACAGTATGACATAGTACATGAATATAACCCAAAGTCATTTAATATGTAAGGTATGTGCAGATCATATGATACAGGGCTTCTAGTACGAAGGAAAGTAGAGGAGCACATTAAGCAAAGATGGAAAAGATGAGATATAATAAGGGAGAAGAAATGTTTGAAAGATTGGAGAGTACAGGGTGAGAAACATTGGAAGTGCATGTGCAATGCAGGTTGTTGAGCTATGCTGGTAGCGGTCTTATGTTTCAACATCGACAATATATGCCCCATTGCATATATACATACATACTCTACATAAAATAGGCAGTCCTAGTGTATTGGTCATCAGCCCCACAGATAGACAGTATGATGATAGAAGGTACTGCCAGCTATGCCAGGAGAAGTAGGGCAGTGCATGTGTAACATATGCCAGCATAGCTAGTTTGAGCCTTGTAAAGAATTATATGTCATTTCTATAGAAAACTGATTTGTACAGGTACTTATGCTGAAAATGTATTTGTAAAGCTGTTTGTGTTAAAAGTATGCCAACAGTGGGCCCTGCTGGACAGAAAAGAAAAAAAAAACACCTATATGTAAAAAAAACACCTATATGTCAGACTGCATTGTAACTGTTGAAATGAATATATTCTAGCAGAGGATACTGGGAGAGAAAAGGTTAATCTCAGTCCAGCTAACTTTGAAAAATACTTTGAAATTAATTTACCTGGTTTAGACCATAAAGATTGTATATTACAGTTATGACTGCAGCCAGAGACAAAATGTCTGTGAAAACCAGGGCTAGGAAATCCTGCTGTAATGTCCTTTATAGGTGAACTAATTGCTACCCTGGAAGGGTGGAAGATTTTGAAATGGTTTTATAGCTTCCAGATGCTGTAACACTTCTTAGCAAAGCTGTGTGTGTGTGTGTGTGTGTGTGTGTGTGTGTGTGTGTGTGTGTGTGTGTGTGTGTGTGTGTGTGTGTGTTATGACACATATGTGCTAGATGCTGGTTCAGGTTCTAGTAAAGGGGGTAAACAGAAGTCAGGTGACCACATGTATTGGATGTCATTCTGTAATCCAGCACTGAAATGACATTTTAATATTAGATGACACAGAAGTCTCAGGATGATCTGTTTGTGAAACTGACAAAGAAGGACCACTCACCCACGTCCTTTTATCTTGCTTTAGTAAGTAACCAGGGAACAGTAACTCTTTAGATCAGTCAGGAAAATATACTGAGATTAGTTAAGTATTGTTTTTCTGTATCTGTGTGAACCTTTCCATCTGTGTTACTTTTTTATATTTCCTGTAAATGAAACTCTAGTGTTTATTGTAAATAGATAGTATTTTCATGTTCTTTTATTATTTCTTATTAAATATATTTAAACTTTTCCTTGTGGCTGGTCTGTTAGAGAATATTTTAAACTTTGAGAGTACTTATATTTATTTGGTGACACTGTTGCTGCTCCTGAAAGCCTTGCTGCATTGGTGAAATACTGCCATTTGTATTAGTATTACTTTTATTCAGTATAATTGGGTACCCTTGTAAAAGCCTTAGAGTAGCTGGCTTTGGAGTGTTCTGATGGCAGTATCTACCTTATAGTTTGGGCAGAGGGAGCATAACTGGTAAATCTGTGTCAGCTTTTCCCAGGTGTGTGTGTGTGTGTGTGTGTGTGTGTGTGTGTGTGTGTGTGTGTGTGTGTGTGTGTGTGTGTGTGTGTGTGTGTGTGTGTGTGTGTGAGTGTGTATGTGTCTGTGTGAAAATCAAATCTCAAAGAGTGTGCGTGTCAGATACTTGGAGCAGGGACACAGTGCACTGGCTTCACAGAGAGGGTGGTGAAGGACTTGGCTTGGAACACTCAGCTGAGAACTCAACTCTATAGCTGTGGCCAGTGTGGAGTCTTATTTGGTGCCTGGTGAGAGAGAAGGAAACCCAGCTCCAGGACAGGAGTGTGTTTCCTGTGTGCTCTTAAGAGAAATTGTGCTTGGTGAAGAGATCTGCATCTGGAAACGCTGTGTTTATCAATTTTTGTTCCAACTGAACGTCCCTCACCTGTGTCAATGGTGAGGATTGAGACTCCTTGATCACTGGCCCAGAGAAGGGATATCACAAAAAGATAGACAGGCAGACAGACAGAAGAATGGATAGATTAAATAGATAGACAGACAGCTACACAGATGCAGAGCTAACTATCTCTTTATTTTAAATATATATATATATATATATATATATATAGAGAGAGAGAGAGAGGTATGTCCACTATAGAATCTCCTAGCATACATTAAAAGTAATACGATTGTTAGAGTACTGTTACCATACATTATGCCCAGACAAATGCCAAAATGTTGGACAGACTGAGGGAGGGAATGAGGCAGTTTTGTTATTGCGGGCTGAAATCCTACAGAGGCGGCTTTACGTATGCAGCTGTGTAAGCTATATGCTCTATAACTGCAGGTGCAGACTGCATGTAAGCACAGAAAAGACAAGTAGTGTTACCACAGTTACAGTAGTGTTACCATGTACTATTCCCACATATGCACTCACATGTGTATGACACTGGTGGAATGCACCTTATTTCAGTGTTGTAGAACACTGCATACCTCCTCTAGATTCTATCCAGTGGAATTACTCATTTTGTTCTGCTAACAGTGCTTCAAACTGCTCAGATAATTCTGTTGCATCCCGTAGAACACTGCAGAGCTCCTCTAGATTCTATCCGGTGGAATTACTGCTTTTGTACTGCTAATGCTGTTTCAAACTGCTCAAATAATTCTGTTGCATCTGTGCTACACATTTTGGCTGTTAACTGCTGTACATTTTGAATGTTGACTTAGACATAAAGATCAGTACAAGTTTGTGCTGCATGTGCATAAATACTAATGAGACAAGATTCCTCTTAAGTCTATGAATCACTGTGCTTGCACATACATCTTTAGAAATAGCTTACAGTACCACATGTATAAGAAATGAAGCAGAAGAATCTAACCTTTCAAATTTATATGCAATGCAGCAGAAGCAGGAAATGGTGGTCACAATTCATCACAGATACAATCATCTGCTCTGCTCACCAAAACAACACGTCACATTGGTGCCACTGGGTAAAGTGCTTTACATATGACACAAGATCACGTATAAGCATAAATCACAAGTCCTCATTCTGCTTACTGCATTACTGTGGAAATAACTGCATTGTTCTTCATATTCAGCTCTATGTGCAGCTGCTAGGAATGTATGCAGGGCCATTCCATAAGGTCGATGCCTGGAATAATCTGGCAGAGCAACTCACCAAGGCAACTGGCATCCTCCATATTGTACAACAATGCGTGCAATGGTACAATGACCTGCGTTGCCACCACTATGAAGATCTCCAAGTATGGAAAGAAAAGAAGTGTCAGGATCACTCTAAATGGTACCGTGTCTGTCATTTCTACTTTGGTTCATACTGTACTTTCCAACTTTTTTCTATATTTTAGACTACTGCTCCTAACAAAGTATGTTTCCTCTAACAAATATCAGAATGTACCAGGCTGTTTCCTTTGAATGATGCTCTGTTTTATGTGCTTTTTTTTGGCAGCTGTATTTTTGTGGCAATGTGTTGTTTTGGTGAGCAGAGCAGATGATTGTATCTCTGTTAAATTGTGAACAAACACCATTTCCTGCTTCTGCTGCACTGCATATACATTTGGTAGGTTAGATGCTTCTGCTTCATTGCTTATACATGTGGTACTGTAAGCTATTTCTCAAGCTGTATGCATAAATTCCTGCTTCTACATCATTGCACATACACATGGTAGAGTGCAGTGTCTGTCTCAGGCAGGGGCACCATCTAAGGCTTGTGATTTCTTGCAAGCATATTTGGAGCTGTAGCTTTCTTCTCTTGTCTGAATATCCCCTACACCTATATACAATGGCTTCTCTACCCCTTTTGTTGTTTAGCATGGGCAGAGAGGGAGTAGAATATTGCAAACTGCCATAGCTGGCAGCAGAGACTTTCAGCACACCATGGTTAGTGCACTCCTAAGTTATCATTACCTGTGCTATATCTCATGAACCAGCTAATACATTTCACTTACCTTTTCCAGGTTATAATGGCATCTCAGACGTGCAGCGATGTCTGACAGTACCTGTTGCTGAGATGGGTGATGCTGGGTGGATGTACTTCACTGGGAGGTCTTCATCATACGGTAGACTGACATACTGGGTCATTTCACATCAACCCCTCCTGCAGCAGATTTCATATTTCCTGGATCACACTGCTTATGCCACTGGACCACCAAAGGAAGGTGTGGCTTATGTCAGCAGTTACCCAAATCCAGGACCTCAGTCTACTGATTCCCAGCAACATCCCTCTGGACTGGTTAACAGTTGGCATGCTGCTCATACCCCAGCTGATCCCTTGCCATTTGCCTGCCCTCTGTCTGTCTGCATGTATCCATTTTCTTCTTCTCAGAGTGTATGTCCTCTGTTGGCTTGTATCCCATTTCACCCTCTCATACTGCATGCGCATCTGTCCCTGTTTGTCTATTCTGTTTCAAGTTTCTATTCTGCTGCTGTCTCCTACACTCCCTTGCCTTTCTTTCGCCATCACACCTTTTGGTTCTCCCCTCTTCCCTTCATTCTTTCTCTCTAAAATGGGGTTTCTCCACAGGAAAAAATATCTCCCCTAAATTCCCCTACCTGTTTTCACTTGTGTCTTCTTACTGTGTTTCTCTTCTCCTACTTTCTTGCACTCCTCTTTCTGTTTATAGTCTGCTATATGTTGTTGCTATGCAACTCATAGTGACAGCTTACCACATCATGTGCCAACTCGCATTACCTGCTATAGATCTCATATGCATTCTCTTGGGGCACATAAAAGGGATCTACTCTTGGATACTTTGTTATGCTTTGCTTATGATGTTCTCCTTCTGCCTCATATACACCGCTAAGCAGCAGCTATCTGCTTACTCATGCAATATATCACTGCTTACTTATGCTTGTTTATTTTGCATACCACTATATTGTCTTTAGGCAGTACAAGCCATGAAGGGCAGCTCTATGAATCCTACCCTTTATGTCATGATTGGAACTTGGATACATAATTTTGATGCTGGTGCGGCAGGATGGATAACCTTGCCTGAAGGACATCAGAACAGAGATTAGCTTTAGTATATCTTACTTTCTCTTTAAGAAATGAAGTTGTTTGCTATAGGTATCTTAATGGGGTTTTCTTGTCACCAATCTGGAAAGGGCAGCAAGTTCTGTCTTTTAAATATATAGCTGTCATATGTTTTTTTCTCTTGGGATCTGACTGGCAGATTTTAGTCATTGTACATCTGTTTTTTTTTAATAACACTTAAAACAAAGTGCGATTTTTGCAGACACAAAAACAATCTAGTATTCTGAACAAAGATGGATAATTCTAAAATGGAATGATAACTACCTACCAGTGTAAACAATTAAAATGCCAGCAGATGTGTGATGATGAAGATACAAGAACAGTGAGTGTAAGACCGAACTGCTGCAATTAACATATTTTTAAACATTAGAATTTAATAATTACAGGTACGTTTCCTGTGTCTGTTCTTTCTTTGTCTACTTAAGCACAAATATAACTGTGGAAATGCAAACTGACTAATTACTACAGCTACCTTTGTGTTTTCAACAATTGCCAAATACGTCAAATTTTACACTCCAAAAATCCCACGGAACTGCTGGAACTCACTACTATTATTACCATAGCAACACAGAAATAGTTTTTTCACTAAGGTGGCATTAATGGCCTAATGCTTTAATAACAGCCTGCTCCATCACAGTTAAAGCAGAACAAGAAATCCATTAAAAGCATCACAATTTTATTGTGCCAAGCACATAAAGGGCTTAATTTTATGCCTATAATATCTGTATATCCTAACTGTGAATTAAAAAGCACAGGGAGTCAGACAATCTCTAAAATGAACACTTCCTTGGGTTCATAGCTGCAGACACTACAACAACAGTAAAGGGATGGATGATTCACCAAGCTTACATATTTCCCATTCTATTTTTTCAACCTTTGACTGCATCAAAGCAGGTTAGCTCCTTCTACACTCCCAAATGTTTTCAGCATATTTATAAATTTTATTAGTCACTTATTTATCCTTTGTAAACCAAGTTAGTCTCATTAGGCTAGTGGCCTGTAAACCAAGTTAGTCTCATTAGGCTAGTAGCCTGTAAACCAAGTTAGTCTCATTAGGCTAGTGGCCTGTAAACCAAGTTAGTCTCATTAGGCTAGTGGCCTGTAAACCAAGTTAGTCTCATTAGGGCAGTGGTCTCTTTTCAGGGGAGAGATGGGGTGATATTCATACTACGGGGGAAATATGGACAGGGCATTGGGGAATTTCAATTTTCAAATTTACCACCAACTCAGGCAGATGGGGTCTTGGTTTAATATCTCATCCAAAGGATGACAAACCCAAGAGTGATGCACCCCCCTTATACTGTAGTGCAGCGTCAGTATTGGATCTAGTAAGTGTGGGAAGAGAACCCACAGCATTTTGCACCAAAGGTTAGTGTGCTACCTGTTGCACCACTAACACAGTTTTTTTTTCATTATTCTTTTTACCCTGTGTTGTCTGGAAGCCATCAGCCTACCCATCATCAGTCAATCTACTCATTACACCATGGGGTGATGGCTAATCATGAAAAAACATTATCCAGGCAGCCATCATGATTTTTTTTCTAACTTATGGGCCTAAACCCTCCCCTGGTAGCTGATGTGTGCAATTGTGTATGAGAAAACATGTCATTCCTTCCTTTGTGAGCATGCTCGTCACTGTATTTCCTCATGAAGGTTGCCACATGGGCACTGCTTGGCACAACCAAATAGATGTCCTGTGCCCATGTGTTATAGCCATAACAACCTCTGTCTCCAGTAGGTGTTGGTGGTGCTGTGGGCTATCTCCTGGATCTACATTAATTTTAAAAAACAAAATTACAATAAAACATAAACAAAAGCAATGATGCGGACAATGCACAACCTTGATTCCAATACAATTCTTAAAAAAAGTGTTTTGCTCAGGGACAAGCCAATCCTCTTACACCTGCATATCCTCAAATCTCTGAATATTCCAAGTCTGAGATCATTCAACCTTTGGAGTAAGGGAAACCTCTCCTAGCCACTCTTCCATGTTCTTGCTAGTTAGACTGCTTTTTCATTGATCAAAAGTTGAGTCAATTAAATATAATCAATGCATCCCATTACAATCATGCTAGCTAAAGTCAAGCCAAAGTATCCTCTGCTCCCTCCCCCTGGATGGCTGTGCACACATCTGCCTCTATGTCCCACCCTCCCTCACTGGCTCTACAAGAACACAGTTTGAGACTTTCTGCCGAGTCACAATCAGGACTTCATCCCCCTGTGTCACAGACCAAGCCATTCTTATTGCCTCTTTGACCTCACTTCTTCTTCATATGCTTCACACCTTTTCTCTCTTCCTCAGGAAAACACTCCACTCTAGAATCTCTCAGGTATATCTCCATGTCAAGCAGTACCCACTTGTCAATGCACGTCTTATAGTATTCTCTTGGCTGGACATCTGGAGTACAGACTGGAGTTCCACATGCCATCCGCCGAGTTAGTTATAACAACATATTCAAGCTCCTTGATGGCCAGCTATCACGTGTAGGACCAAGCTTCCTCAATAACTCTTCTTTCTACCTGAAGGGCACAGGATACAGCCACATAAAGCACATATGGGGGATGCTATTGATAAACGTATTGGAGGATGGGGGTAATGGATGCTGGTGTCACTAATTTTACAAGTAAAGGAGGAATAAAAAGAACATTTTGGTAGTGTAAGTTATTGTGTGTGTGTGTGTGTGTGTGTGTGTGTGTGTGTGTGTGTGTGTGTGTGTGTGTGTGTGTGTGTGTGTGTGTGTGTGTATGCTTGTGTAATTAGTACAGCTTACATTTAAAAGCAGCATAATAACTGGGTGTCATGTCACCCTGGGGGAAAAAGTCTTCAGTCTACAGCTGAATGCACATGTGTGCCTCTTAAGCAGTTATCTTGAAATTGCATATTCTTTACAATAGTGCACAAATGTGACACTATGCCAGAATCTGAGTCACTATCTGAAGCAATATCAGTAAGAAAAATTACATTAGTTAACTAGAAACTGCATTTTTCATTTGCTCTGAATTTTTAGGCTAATGGGAAAAGAATTGGCAATCATTAATTCAGTCTTTTGCATTATACCACAACGTAAGTGGTCTTCAGACAAGTCTGAAAAAGATCCAATGTACTATGTTTCTGCATGTCAGACAAAATGAATCAATGTATTCAGTACATTCAATTTTAGGAAGAAACAAACAAACAAAACTGTAGTTTCCAACACAAAACTTCCAATATACTCTAAACAAAGAAGAATCTACCACATCCAAGGCATTTGTACTCCATTTGGCATCAAGTATTCAGGGTACAAAACAATAAATACTTATGTTACTGAACTTTCATGTAGAGTGGAAAACAATGAATTTGGTGACTTGGCTAAGAGTATTCTGTGGAATGAGAAATGTTCAGCCACTCGCGCATACAAAACAAGGGAATTTTTGAATGTGCAATTTAAAAACATGATAGAGGAGTTTGAAATGTGCAAAGTAAGGTATGTGGAAGGAAATGAAGTGAAAGCAAAACCTTAGTTCAATAAAAAGAAAAACAAAACTATAGGCAACTATGTTGTAACTAACATGGTGTCTGGTAAAAAAAAAAAAAAAAAATAGGCAAACACCACCCCCCCCCCCCCAAAAAAAAAAAAAAAAAAAGAAAAGAAAACTTGCTGTAAGGAATTACTTCAAACCTGTAAATTCTGTGGGGGGAATAATCACTTTGCTACAGTCTTAAAATTTAAGAAATAGAAAACAAATGCTGCAGCAAGATATGGATGTTTTAGAGTCAAACACTCGGCATATACAGTGCATGATGCAAACAATCTCAGGGTATTTGGTGATGACCAAATGAATGGGAACATTCACTCCAAGCTGTGCATGATGGAATAAAATCACTTTTGGTATGAAAACTTGATTAAAGGCAAAGCAGTTGCATTTAAATTATGCACTAGTGCAGTGTGCAACATAACTGCAGAATCTACTTTAAATTTATAGCACAAATAGCAAAATTGTGCAGTTTGTATGCATATTACTGTCTTATTATGGGCTTAGACTCAGTTTGTAGATAAATTGTGGTTTGATTTTGGATAAAAAATAAAACGTCTAACCTGTTGCTTCAAGCAAGGATACTATAAAGCCATCTAAGACAACCTAATATCCTGGGCAAAGATGCTTGTGTTAAACATGGCACAATAAAAAGAATGCATGCAGTTCAGATGAAAATGCCTTATTTTCTGCTTCAAAATGAAATGCAGTCAGTTTTCAGACAGTGTGTGCAGTTAACTGATACTGATGGCATGCACACAAGTTGAGAGGCATTTCAGTGAAAATGTCTAAGATGGTCTATAAAAGTCTCAAGTAGACAATCATCCCAAGTGGTCTAAAACTAGTAGAGTATGACAGCTCAATTCAAACCTTATGTGTAGAACTTAAGTTGTTTAGAGTCTTTATTTTGCTGGAGAAAAAATATGATAGCAAAAAAAAAAAATCCATATAAATGTGTCTGTGATCAGCATTTTGTTCCATGTATAGAAGCATAAGTCACAGACCAGTGAGAGGACTGGATAGGACACAAATGACAGGCTTAGAATATTTGAAGGCTGAGTATAATATAAAGATTTCTGTGTCAAGTGTAGTGTCTGCCAAGACTCTACACTTGTCCCAGTTTTTTATTCTCTATGTCATTTCTTTCAAACTATGTCTCAGTCGAACAATTTTTGTTCTGTATGCTGGTGAGATGGTTATTTAATCTTAAAAGGATAAAAAGGTGATAAAAGGGCAGCAAAGGTCTGGTGTATCAAATGTAGACCAAACAAACTAAAAAATATATATACACCAGAAACCAAACACGACTGAAATAAAAATGAAGTAATTTATTGTAAGGTAAGCACTTTCGTGCTCAGATACAAGCACTTCATCACACAAATTGCACTACAAATTATAGCCATTAAATAGTAGACGTCATTAACATCTACATCATTATATAATTACACAATCAAACATTTAATGTGGCAATTTGTGATCTTTTAGTACAGGTTTTAAAGGAATATTACCATTCAGGCAGGAAAACATGTGTGCCTGTAAGGTAACAATCTACTTACTATCAGCCTCTCAACCTTATTGTTTAAATCACCTCCTCTGATACTATTCTTAAAATTTTGCAATACTAAAAAACTAAAACTATGGTCTTTAAAATCTGCCACATGTCTATATAGAGCACAAGTGACATCTTTATTCCTTATATAGCCAACATGTTCTAAAAGACATTCCCTCAAAGACCTACAAGTTTTCCCCACATAAAAACAACATTTATCCCCCTTTCTCTAACATTTCATCCCCGTACAATACTCTTACATTTTTCACACTGAACGCCCAGAGTATCAACAACAAAGCACATCAGTTTCAGGCATGGCTAAGTCATAACCAACCTAAAATTATAGCCATCTCTGAGACTTGGCTGAAACCCTACATATCTGACTCTGAAATCTTACCCTCTAGATTTCACACTCTTAGATGTGACCGTCCAAAGAAAAAAGGCGGAGGCATTGCATTAATCTATTCCAATCTACTCTCCTTAATTCCCCTACCAAACCCCATTCCTAAATTCACCAATGCAGAACTAACAGTCGGTCTATTAAAAATGAATGATCACAAAAGCCTCTGTATCATCGCCCTTTATATCCCACCTGAAAATAACGTCTCAACCCTTGAAGACATACTCCAATGTGCCTCATCTGAAATTAACCTTGAAGCTTACATACTAGGCAATGTAAACATAGACTGGAATAAAATCAACAGTCCCATACCCTCCCTGTCCATTAACTTCTTTATCTTTACTCAAGTAACCCACTCCATCACCAGACCAAATAAAACAAGGATCCACTCTTGACTGGATCTTAGTCACCCATCCAAATAAAATTACCAACTCTGGCACTATCCCTGACTCTATTAGTGACCACCTCCCAGCATTCATTTACCGTGCAACCACCTTCCATCCACACCAACATCAATATATTCAGACCCGCAACCTTAGTAAATTTGACCCCAAAACCTTTTCTATCTCAAACAAATGAACTGGAGCATTCTAAAAACCCTTCCACTCGATAAAGCCATAGACCACTTTAATTCTACTTTCCTAGACACTCTAAATTTCCTAGCTCCACCAAGGAAAAAAAGAATAAAAACTATAACTGCCCCTTGGCTCCCTAGCTCCACCAAGGAAAACAAGAATAAAAACTATAACTGCCCCTTGGCTAACCAAAGAAACAAAGCAAATTATAAATCAGAGCCAAATCCTGGAAGCTTTGTCAAAAGAATAAACTTCCCAAAACCCTTCTCCAATATACACAGCTCCATAACTTTGCAAAAAAACAAATCTTCAAAGACAAAAAATCCTGCTACACTAAGCTCCAGTCCAACCATCCCCAAAACCCTAGGCTTTTTTGGAACTCCGTAAACTCACTCCTCAACCCAGGCTCCAAAAATAACCCTTGTCCGAACCCAAGTAAATCTGTCATCGAATTAGCCTCACTTTTTAATTCTTTCTTTACAGAGTCAATATCCGACCTAAAGAAAACTTTTCCCAATGACTCATCTCTCCTACATTCCACCTCATCTAAGTCCCCAAATAATTTTCCTCTTATGTTTGAGCTTAAACCTGTCTCCACTAACTACATAAAAAGACTTCTATCCAAATTTAAACCCTGCTCCAATGCACCTGACAACATCCCCTCTTCCTTCCTCAAGTCTGCTGCTGATGATATAGCTCTCCCAATTAGCATCCTAACTAATAGTTCCATAAAGGAATGCTATGTCCCTAAACTGTGGCATTCTACCTTTATTCTTCCTCTCCACAAAAGGAGGCAAAAACACTAACATTTCAAATCTCCACCCTATAGCTCTTCTCTCTCCAATCTCTAAAATCCTAGAAAAATGCATCCACCTCCAACTTATGCCTTTTCTGACTAAAAACCAACCTCCTACCAAACATGGCTTGTTACCAGGACATAGCACCATAACAGCTCTACTCTCATTCGTAGAAACTGTCAATCAAGCCTGTGATTCTGGGAAGTTAGCATCCACAGTGCTCCTAGATCTCTCTAAAGCATTTGATACTGTTTCCCATAAGCACCTTCTAAGTCACCTCTCAAACCTAAATCTCTCCCAAAACACTCTTTCCTGGTTCTCAACCTATTTCTCCTCTTACTCCCTTCCCTCCCTTCTGTACAGAGCGCCGCTGCTAACTAACCTGTCCTCTTCCATCACTTCCAAACTTGAAAGTTGTTATAACAAAATTTCTAAATTTGCCACCAAAGCCAAACATTCCACTCATCACTGTGTTACCCTCCAATCCTCAAATGGTTAGAATTTTAGAATTTACAAATTACCTGGACTTCCTCCAGCTCACTACAGCACATAGACTAATATTTAATCCAACCAAATGCCCCACTCTAACTAACATCCTTCCCCCATACACCCCAAATAGAACTCTCAGATCTGAACACCAAAACTTATTTACTGTCCCCAAACCTAAACGTCCTGCTGGACAACTTCTCCTCTCCTTCTCCTTAGGTAAGAATTGGAGCTCTCTCCGTTCCACACTAAGGACAGTGTCAAATGCAAACACCTTCAAAACTCAGCTTTACACCTACCTCTCCTCCAAATGGAAATGTAACTACATTCTCCCTACCTAGAACTCTTTAACAAAAGCCGCTGGGAGGGTATCCTCCTGAGTTCCTAAGCACCTTATAGCTGGAAATACCCTTCTATAGCTAATTCCCTTACAATCTCTCACACTCTGTAAATATTGTAAATAGCTTTTGACTTTAACTGTATGAATTTGTTAAAATGTATCTCCACAATATTTTTCCACTATGGGCAATATTGCTCACACTTTGTATTATTTGATGTGCATTTGTAATTGTATTTTTATTTTTATTGGACAGCTATTTTTACTGTAATCTGTTTCATGTAGCTTTTCTCCTTGGGCCCACATTGAAAATGGGCTCTCTGGGCCCAGTAGACTTCCCTGGTAATCAAACTGGAAATAAATAAATGTATTACATAAAGCCAAATAAACAAGACTGCAAGTGGAAAAAATCACCATAAAACCTAGGGTTGAATGTAAAACCATTAAATGGATATACAAAAACTTTATAGAGTTAGAAATAAATGAACAAGTCATACATCCACGACCCTTCCTGATGGATAGCTACATAGAATTCTTACCACAATGATAACAACATTGTCTTTTGAGGGATAAACTATTCTTAAAACAAAACTTTGCTTCAGTACAAACAATCTCACTGATCTTCTCATCAGAGGTAAGGACTGGCAAATTACGACATATAATACCACATATCTTATTCACATTAGTTGTATACGTCAAAACAGGTCTAACTCTATTATCTCTTACTACATTTCTTTTAGGGCATGCAGTACATGAATTATTAGAGAAGTATGGCTTGGTAGAACCCTTCATTGCTTCTGCCATGACATTCCCTATAGAAGTAAAATCATGTTCAGAATTCCCTCGGTCTAATAATTCAACCTGTAAATCATTATATGCCTGACAGAATAAATTATCAACAGTATGTAACCTGGACATCCTAAAAGCTTGACCCTTAACAATATTATTAAACACATACCCAGGGTGCATGCTAGTGCGATACAAAAGTCTATTTCTTCTACAGGACTTTCTAAAAACACTCGTCTCCAACATACCCATATCACCTTTATAAAGATGAACATCTTAAAAATCAATGGCATCTAAAGCCATATGTTTAGTAAACCTAAGATAGTCCATGGTACCCCTCAAGGTATAAAATAAACTGATCTAATAAACTAACGGGACCATCCCACAACAAAAAGATGTCATCCACAAATCTTTTAAATTATTTCAAATGTGGTGAAAAGGAACGTTCATTTAAGACAGAATCTCCCTCCCATTTAGCCTTAACAAGGTTGGCGTAGCTACTGGCACAAGAAGTGCCCATAGCCACAGCAAACTTCTGTAGGTAAATACACTCATTAAAAATAAAAGCACTGTTCTCTAAGTCAAGATCCAACAATGTACAGATCAAGAAAATCATATCATCTGAATATTGACTGTGCTTATGTAGAAATAGTCTCACTGCTTCTACCCCTTCCAAATTGGGAATAATAGTAAATACGGTATTAACATCAAGAGTGATTAACACATATTCAGACACATCATGATAAACATTAAATTCATACAAAGTCTCTAGGAAGTGCTGAGTGTCTTTCAAAATGGATGGAATACCATCCACTATCATCTTAAGTTTCTGTTAAAAAACTCCCAGAGACAATTGGTCATAACAGAGGATCATAAGTATCTCTATGCACCTTGGGTAAGCCATGAATCACTGGCGGAAGGGGATGCTCAACAATAAAATATTCATACAATCCAGAATCATTCAACTTATTCATCAACGGGTCGTAAAGTTCATTCTTTAAAATACTGGACCATTCTCCACACTGCCAATGATGTGACAGCAAGATAAACATTACTGTCAGATAACATCCCAAACATCTTAGCATCATATTTTTGTTGATCAAAAACAACAATGGCTCCACCCTTATTATTAGAAACTCTAATTTTTTCTAAGTGCATTCAGAGCATTCACCTCATCATTAGTAATATTAAAAACGTATTCAAATTCAATTGATTCCTTGAATCAAATAAGTTATGTTCACATTTTTCTAAATTCTGTTGATTTATTTTTAGAAAAGCATTGATCACATTTCTGAAATATGGCTTTACAAGAAAAAGTGGAAAGGTAGGACTTTTGTTGACTTTTAAGAAATGAAGGCATTACAATGTAAAAAGGCATGAAAGGCTGGATAAAATCATGTTTAAGTTAATATGCTGTAATTTTGAGTTACTAAGGTGAGGTGATGTGTAAGGCTCAGAGATTATAATATATGCAGAGTTTATATGTTCTGTCTTACTTTTGCCTAGACAAATGTCTGGATTAAGGTATTTGGCTTAACCTAATATTTTTTTCTGTGTAAGAAGTAAATAAGAGGACACTGAATACAATGAAAAGTTTTCACTTCTGGGAGGGGAATGAAGAAAAGGCAAGAACAGAAAGCAATTAGTGCAAGGAGAGGCACAGGTTGTTAAATGTCTCCTAGCATGGATAACCTTAACATTAGGTTAAATTATGCATGTTGATTTGGGGCAACTGTTCCTATCAGGAGGGTCAAACTTCATTATTTGAATATGTACATAGTTTGTGAGTTTGTTTTAAGTTAATAGGTTGTGGGGGGGGTGTTTTTTTTATCAAGGTTGTGCCTTAAAACAAAAAGTCTTCTAAAATGCAACATGGGCTCAATCGAGATGACAAGAAACAACTGTAGATCAACCTTCCAAACATTGGGATGCATATAACCCAAAAACTAGAAAATACATTTAAAAAAGCTGTCATATATAATGGGGGATGGGGTAAAAACTTCTTATCATAATGGCTACATTAAAGATATTATTTTGGAATATGAATGGTCTCAGAGATATAGGCAAAAAGGTAAGAGCTTTGAATTAAAATAAGAAAATGCAAATAGCACTGATACAGCAGATGCATTTGGAAAAAAGTGAGCATGTGAATTTGAGAAAGAAAGGATTTCAGGATGGATGTTCAGCAGAATATAAGGAAAAAAGGAAAAGGGGAGTACTTATACTAATTACTAGAGAAGTTCCAACAGTGATAGAAGAGGAAAAATACATAATAATGGTAGAGTTCGAGTAGTAAGGGGTTGCTGGCAAGGGAGGAGGATTATACTGGCATGTATGTATACTCCACCTAAAAGTGCTATCATGGAGCTTAAAAATATTTTGAGAGAAATAATGAGTTTTCAGAAGGGAATATTACTTACAGGTGAGGACTGGAACTTGATTAGCAAAAGTGAGGATGTATCTGGGTGACCCAGAAGGGAAAATATAACAAAAGAAGGCAGATTTCTGCAAATATTTATGAAAATATTTGACAGGAAGAACTTGAAGAGAATTTACATATTATTCCCTAAGATCAATAACTGGGCTAGATTAGACAGAAATTATATTTCAGTGGAACTGAAATCTTTGCCACACATTCAATAACTATTTCAGGTCATGTGCAAATAAGAACTAAAATAAAAAAATGCAGCATAATGAAGTTAAAATGAAACACTGGTGTTTCCCCACCTACATGTGAAAAGAGAGAGGAATTTATAGAATGGGTAGGTGAAATTAATTAAGAAAAATTAGGAAAGATAAAAAATGTCTTCAGAAGTTATAGCTAGTCAACAGGACAAAATGAAAGTGGAGTTTAAAAACAAAGTAGAAATAAAAGAAAGAGAGACACCATTAAGAAGAAACAATAATTATTTATACGAGCTGACAAAGGTTAAAGTATTGCAAAATAAGAGAATAAGGGGAATCCTAAAAAAAAATACAAGAGGAAGTGCAACTGCAGTGTGCTAAAGAGAAAACAGGGGAATATCTGGATAATATGCATTTGTTTAAAAACACTGCTGTTAAGCAACTGTTTTTTTCATAATAACTCCAGAGTACAAAAACTCTTAGCATAAGTTAGGCAACAGAAAGTAGAAAGGGTTGTTGCTAAACTTATAGAGCCCATAAGAAAAAACATAACTAGAGATCCTGTAGAGAGCTATTCCAGAAATGTGTATAAAGTAAGGGAATGTGGAAATCAAGAAAAAGTACAGATGGAAATATTTATACAAGACTTAAGTACGCCAAGGTTAGAGATAGATAAGGCTCAACAATTAACAGTTAAGATAGGAGGAGATGAGATAAAAATGGTTACATATAATCAACCTGCAAGAAAGTCTCCAGGAGCAGATGGTATTCCTGAGAAAGTCTGGAAGCTAGGAAGGAAGAAAGAGAAAAGGTTGTAACAGTATTTTAAAAGAAGGGGAAACACCAACATCTTGGAAGAAAGTTGTGGTGGCTGTAATACCTAAAGATGATAAAGGCCCATCCAACCCAGCTTCAAATAGGCCCATTTTAATTTTAAACCATGATTATAAAGTGGTTCTGTCTATTTTTATTTTACATTTGTTGACCGGGATAGTCTGACTGATGCATGTCCATCTTCAGCGGAGGCCCAGGGAGAAAAGCTCCAAGGGTAAGCAGATACAGCATTACATAATACCAGCATTACATATTACAAACAGACTATTTACAGTGATTACATAAGTAAGCAAGTTAAACAAGTTCCACAGGTTAGAGTTAATCCCAAGCGTAAGTCAGGATTAAATTAAATTACACAGTAAGATGGTTAACAGATTTTTACACATTCTAGAGAGACTTAGCCAGGCTTGATACATTGACATAGCCAGTTAAGTGCCAAATGTTGTTTAAGTCTAGTTTTAAATTGACCTAAGGTAGACCGTAAGGTAATATCAGCTGGAAGAGAGTCTGAATTAGTAGTTTGTTAGAGGATCGAAGCGGTCTAGGATTGTTATAGGGGGTGATAATATTTTTAAGTGCAGGTGTATTGTACGGATTATAGAAGATTTTATAGGCCATAATCAGTTGGTTATACTGGATTAGACTGGGTAGTTCAAGCCACCCAAGCTGATTTAAATTGATGCAATGATGTGTCCTAAAAGGCAGCACAGTGGCAAACCTGGCAATGTGGTTGTAGCAAATTGATAGTTTAAGGACAGTCTTGTTTAAATTTGAGAGTAGAGGGGATGCATACAGAAGGGTTGAAAGAAGGTGAGAGCGAGCTATGACAATTTTAGCTGGAAGGGTTAGGAAGGCTTTTATTCTGTAAAGTGACCCTAGTTTTTTATTGATGGTTTTGATAGTTTGGTTAACATGTAGGTCAAATTTTAGATTATTATCTATGATGACACCTAATAGTTTTGTAGAGGGGTCAGGGGAGATTATTGTGCCATCATTTGAATTTATGGCAAAGGTGAAAGCAGTAGACCTACATGTTGGTGAAAATAACAGCATTTTAGATTTTTTGGGGATTTAGGATCAGATGATATTCAGAAAGCCAGTTTCCTATTATATTAAAGGTGGTCTGGGTAGCTGACCATAACTCTATTGGAGATGTGGCAGAGCAAATCAGAGTAGAGTCATCAGCATATTGGATACACCTGACTTTTGGTATGACAGTATAAAGGTCGTTAATGAAGATGGAGAACAGCAAGGGCCCTAGTATAGAGCCTTGTGGTACTCCAAGGGTGTTAGGTAGAAGATTAGAGAGTTTGTTCTGCCAGAGGACAGCCTGCTGTCGACCATTCAGGTAGGATTGAAACCATTGAAGGGTTCTAGCATCTAGACAGAATGTTTGCAGGGTGTGGATTAAAAGTTGGTGATCAACCATATCGAATGCCTTGGAAAGATCCAAGAAGAGGGCTGAGGATATATAATTATTGTTGCGATTATGGTTTATGGTGTTTGGTAAAGGCTAGAATGGCTGAAATAGTGCTGTGATGAGGACGGAAGCCTTGCTGAGTGTCTGCCATAAGGTGATTCTGGATTAGGTGGTGCATGAGTTGTATATGAATAAATTTTTCCATAATCTTTGCAAGTGGAGAAAGTATAGCTATTGGCCTATAATTGGAGAATTCAGTAGAGCTGCCTCCTTTGTGAAGTGAGATTACATATGATATTTTGCAGATGGTGGGAATTTTAGCTTCTACTATGGTTCGATTGATTAGTATTGAGACGGGGTAAGCAACAGCATCAGCTGATTATTGTAGGTACTTGGCAGGGAGTTGATCAGCAGAAAGTGTAGTGGGTTTTAATTTTTTGATCAAGGTACGGATAAGTAAAGTAAAGTGGTGACTGGTTGGAAGCTGAACACAAGTAGGTTTCTAGGGGTGGTACTTTCAGGACCAGGGGAGCTAGGAGGTAGTTGGCTAGCTAGGGCTTGAATTGTCTCAGTAAAGAATTGGTTAAAACTGTCAGAAACATCTTCAGGGGTTTTATCAATAGTAGCATCAGGGATTGGGGTTGAAGTTTGTCCAGGATGTAGTAGATTATTTAAACCTGCCCTATAATATCTAAAAGAATAGCAAAGGTGTTACCAAAATTGATAGATATGGATCAATGTGTTTTTTGAGAGTCTCAAACAACTGACAGTAAAAGAACAATGGTGATCCAGATGGAAGCAGAATGTAGCAGCTGCATTTGCTGGGTCTTCATGCAGAAAATGCATTAGACCTAGGAATCTGGGATTTTATGAGTAGGGCTATGGATACATTTGCATTCCCTGATACAATAATAAGGTTAATTAGGAGGACATATGAGAGATCAGTGATAAAAATTAGAGTGGGAGGTTCCTCTCTGAAGTTGTATCTGAACACAAGTCTCAAGCAGGGGAGTCCTCTTTCCCTTTGTTATTCTTATTATATTTAGAGACACTGGCAAAGAAAATAAAGTATTTGGAAATTCAAGGATATAATTGGTATGGTAATCAGGAAAAGACAGCTTTATTTGTAGACAATATTAATCTGTACTAGATAACATGAGAAAAGAACATC
This sequence comes from Protopterus annectens, assembly GCF_019279795.1. NCBI lineage: Eukaryota > Metazoa > Chordata > Ceratodontiformes > Protopteridae > Protopterus > Protopterus annectens. The sequence continues at coordinate 1,125,354,287 of NC_056727.1, read as the reverse complement.
TCAGTGTTGTGGAACATTCTGAAACCCTTTCAGCATATAAAATTAATGCAGACAAAACAAATGGTATAGCTGTAAACTATGTACTCACACATTAATTTGTTCAGCAATACCCATATTTCTGGGAACATAATACAACGAAGCATTTAGGAGTATGGGTTAAAAAGGATTCTGTTATAGCAGCTAAGGATATGTGGGAAGAGACCTCACAAAAGAGAATACAAAAAACTAAGAAACTGGAACTATGGAGAGCAAGATTCATGCAGTGAAAATTATTTAATCCCTCTAGTTTTATATACAGTTCTGGCATATTTTTATCAATCAGAGAAGAAGTTGTTTAATGATTTTATCTGGGAGGGGAAGAGGGCAAGATTCAAATGGAATAAGCTGATCCTTCCAATAGAACAAGGTGGTTCAGGATTACCTGACTTGAAGAGATATTTTAGAGTTACACAGTTCTGGCTCAAATACATAACGCAAGCAGAAAGTTGTAATTCAAAGTGGAAAGGGATGATGATGAAGTAGGAAGGAAATTCAAGAAATAAGGATACAGTGGTATTTTGGATGCAGATCCTTAACACGTTACATCCAAGTGACGCCTCCAGGTGCATCTGCAGTTAACACTTACTGACACCTCTAGGTGTCAAATATTGTGTGCTCATATTTGCATCAATAATTCCAAAACCATGCTATCTACAAGCTTTTAAAAGATTTCACCTTAAAACTTACACAGTTGCAAACTCAACTGCATTAATATTTGACCTCTGTCTAGTGCAGATAATTAGATATTAACTGTTGTTTTTATGATACTACTTTATATAGATATAATCACATTTTTCTAAATATCTCAACAAGCGATAAACACAGAAAGAACTCTTTTGCCTCATATGAAAGCTCTCAGCTAGATGAATAAAATTCTGCTGATAGTATGTGTGCAACTTGATTGTTTGCTACGCTACTATAACTTCTTTATAAAATATTACATATGTAATAGTAACTGTGTTTACTGTAACTTATAAAATTTGGTTTAAGACCTGGAACTTAAAGAATACTACTAGTACAAAAATAGTTTGTGTTGAAGAGTTTGCCATTCATATTTCTTTCATAACCCCTATGGTTTCAGAGATATCAACATTTGTTTGAAATGTGAGGACATAATTTGATTCAGTCAAAATGCTTAGTCTACGCCCACTGGACTTTAAAGTGCAAATTTCCTGATCTCCATTGGAGTGAAGGAGAATAATTATAAATATAATTATTTAAACATAGACAGACAGTATGGCTGTAAAGTGGCAGAAAGTATTCTAAGAACTAAGCCAACATGAGAATGGAGAAAGGAGATTGTGCCAATTGGGATAACAGCAATTAGAGGTGCAGAGAATAGGCAAGAGGGGGCTCAAATTTACTGAGGAAAACTGGCAAAGGAACCAAGTGCTAGCAAATAACTAGAGATATAAAGTGATAAAATGGGAAGAGGCCAAGAAGACATTTTAACTGCAGGCTAGAGACTGCTTTTCCTATCAGGGACTATTATCACAGAATAGACAAAGAGAAAGGCATTGGGGAATCCTAAGTGAAAGACTTGCTTTGGTACACTTTTTAGTTGAATCTATAACAGAGGTTGCTGTTAAAAAAGGGATAATTAGTAGGGCATATAAAATATTGTAGGATAACTACAGTAATCAGAGGAGGTTAGAAAAGATTGGTAAGACATACTGGATGAGCAGTTCACAAGAAAACTATGAAAGGACATATGCATGGCTCCCAAATATGCAGCAAAGTCTAGGAGATTTAGGACTTTTGCTTGAAAGTATTTGCACAGATATGTTTATACCACTCGCAGACTCCAAAGAATTTTCCTGAGGTAGATGGTAAATGTTAGAGGTGTGATGGGGAGGAAAGAGGCAAATGGGAACATATCTTTTGGCAGAGTAATGACTTGGCAGACTTTCGCAATTCCATAAAGAGTACTCTTTCAGACATCTTGGGTAAGCAAATAGGTGTAACTAAGGAAATGATTTTTTGAGCTGGGATACAGAATCTGAATTGCTTAAACATAGTAATACCTTGTTAAGTTTCATTCTAGTGGTTCCAGTTTCCTCCCACATCCCAAAGACATGCAGCAGGTGATTTGAACACTCCAAATTGGCCCTAGGTACAAGTGTGTGTGTGTGTGTGTGTGTGTGTGTGTGTGTGTGTGTGTGTGTGTGTGTGTGTGTGTGTGTGTGTGTCTGAATGGTATGGATGAACTACCATGGCAGGGCTAGCCACCTGGCGGTGTAAACCTTGGCTCGAGGTGACTGTCACTGTTGAAGTGACACCCTGACCCCATGTGCAAAATGGGAAAAAAGGATTGAGGATGGATGGCTGGATCAATGGAAATCAAAGTCTAAACCAGCTTTACTTAGAAGTAGTAAATATTGAAAAAGAGATAAAAAAATTGGAAGGGGGATCTTTAGAAATGCGTAGGAGAAAACAAATGGAAATTATTGGAACAATACATGTAGAATAATGTTTTGAAGGCAGAGTTCAAAGGTTCATAGGTGTGTACTAGGCTAATGGCCCTGGAGCCTTTACAACCCTAGCCCATAGGATTACCCTGGCATTGTGCCACCTGACCTTAGTTCCCAGTGTCTGTCGAGTAGAGCAACTGGAGTGATCCCCAGGGTGAATTTTCTATTTGCCATCCACTCGTCAAGATTTCTCTTGAAGAAGGCCAATGAGGTGCTCAGTTTGACATGTATGGGAAGTCTATTCCATAGCATGGGCAGTCACTGGGTTATGAACCTGTCCCTCCAGAATGTCCTGTTGATTGTGGTAATGAGGTTGAGGTCTCTGGAGTGTGTGGTGTGGTGGGATTGGGATTTCTTTAGATGTAGCATTTCTAACAGAGCTGGGTCGGACATGGCTTTGTAAGTCAAGCAGAGATTGTCGCCTCTAAGTAAATGACATGAGACAGAGAATAGTTGGAGTTTTTTGAGTCTGTCTATATAGGACAAGTGTTTGAGGCCTAGGATCCTCTGGTACTTTTGTGGCCTATCCAGTTGTTGCAGGTGTCTAGTGAGGTAGATGCCAAATGGGGCATTGTACTCCATGACTGGCCTAATGAGGGAGATAATGACTTCTTTCTTCCTGGATGCAAAACCCTTAGTAATGAGATGTGCCACACAGAAGGACTTTCTGGCCACAGTGGCAATGTGGTGGCCAAAAGAGAGGTTGCTGTCAACCTGTGTTCCCAGATCTCTTATAACATCTTCTATGTTTAGTGGACTACCATCGATGTGGTAATTCATGAGAACTGGGTTTTTCCCAAAAGGGATGATGACACACTTTTTGGCACTGAGCTTAAGGCCATGGTTCTGACACCAGTCGTTGGTCTCGGTGAGGTCTTTCTGTAGGATGTCAGCATCACTTGGGGAGTTAATAATAGCTCCCGACTTGCAATCGTCTGTGAACATTGTCAGCCAGAGTTCCTTCATGCTGGCCTGGACTTCAGAGAAGTAGATACCAAACAGGAGAAGATCCAGGACCGAACCCTGTGGGATTCCACTCGTGACTGGTCAGCAGTCTGACTTGGAGTCAGCTACTTTCACACTGTAGGTTTTGTGAGCCAGTTTGTAACCCACCTAGTGATATAGGGGTTGATGCCTAGCTTAGTGAGTTTTCTTTGATTCCTGAGTGGGGAATGGTATCAAAGGCCTTGGGCAGATCAAGGTAGGCTGTATGAACCACCTTGTCTTCATCCACAGCTCTGGTGAATGACTCAAACAAGTCGACCAGGCTGAGCAGGTATGGTCTACCCTTCTCAAAACCAAACTGTGTGGGATCCAGAGTTTGGAGATTCCCTATATTTTGGTTATTAGGTCCATGATGATGCGTCCCATACCTTTGCATATCAGATTCATCAGGCTAATGTGCCGATAGTTCCCAGGGTCTGTAGTCACTCCTCCTTTGTGGAGAGGGATGACTGTAGCAATGCCCCATTTGGTAGGGACAAAGCCTGAGGTGAGGCTGTGGTTGAACAGGGCACACAGGTGAGGTGCCAGTTCACTGTGTAGTTTATGTAGAATACAGCCAGGGATATTGTCAGGTCCCATAGAAGCTGTATTCTTGGCCTTGGACAGTGCTGTTTTAACCTGTGTAGCAGTAATACTGGGTGCCTGGCAATCTACTGGTATTGTGATTGGTCCTTTGGGGGGAGGGGTAAAGTTGTCACTGAATCTGTCGGCCACTATATTTTTCAATATTTGTTGGCTCAGTATAGGAGGTGCCATTGTGCAGTAGCTCAGCGCAAACCTGAGTATTGCCGTGGAGATTCTTTACATAACTATAGAAGGCCTTGTGGTTGTCTTTACTATCTGCTGCAATTCTGTTTTCATAGCTAGCTTTAGAGGAGTTGATGAGTGATCTCAACTTTTTGTTAAGGCTGATAAGGGAGTTATTCCAGTCTTGGGACATCACCTTATTCTGCATCAGTTTCCTCCTTCTGTTGTAGTTTGTTTATGGCAGGGAACCTCCAGATTGGCTTATTTTTTTTGGAGGAGAGCATCTTGGTTCTATTTGGTATGACGAGATCCATGCATTTGTGTACATGTTCACACAGTGCATTGGTGTAGGATTCAGTGGCCATGCAGCTATTCTCCACTTGCATGGCTGCCGTGAAGTTAGCCACCTCTGCTTTTAGGAGCCCAATGTTAGCTTTGGAGAAGTTTTTCATTGTGGTTACCTTTGCCTGGGGTTTGGGTTGGAGGGATGTGGATTTCCAAGGTGATTAGTTTGTGGTCAGATCTAACAAGGGAGGAGTTGACTACTGGTGTAGAGCAATGGTCACACATGTTAGTAATGACCAGGTCAGGGATCTTGCAAGCTCTAGTGGGGGTAAGAACGAGCTGGTCCAGGGCACTGGAATTAATGAATTCCAGGAAACATTGGGCAGTAGCTTTCCCAGTTAATGGAGGGGTAGTTGAGGTTGCCCAGTATGTCAGTGTTAGTTTTGACACTAATATTCTCCAAGGTGCTTAGAAACATGGTGTGTGAGTCTTGGGACATGGTTGGGGACCTATAGCAGGCTACGACCTAAATCGCTGTCTTACCCAATGTTAGCTGCACCAGAAGTATTTCTGATGTGTTATGTTGGGCTACAAGTCTGGAGATGTGCGCATCCTTTATAAATATGGAAACACCACTGCCTTTGGAGCTTTGGTCCAAGTTCTGGGGCCGAAAGGTGTGGAATGAGTTAAGCAGGGTGGGGCCGAAAGGTGTGGAATGAGTTAAGCAGGGGTGCAGGGGTGCTTCCTGCTGCCTTAACCAGGTCTCTGTTACAGCACAAATGTCGACATTCTCCAGTTTAAGGAGTGCTTTGAGCGAGTGCATTTTGAGATTTAGACTTCTAGTACTGAGCAGCATGACCCTCAGATTACATTTGATTATAGCTGTTACGGTGGTAATTTGGTCTTTGGAACACCATCTAAAAAAGGCACTATATAGGTGGCAAGAGTCTTGGCCAGTATCCGGAAGCCCAGGGGTGACAGATGCAGGCCATCTCTGACAAAGCATCAAGGTCTGTCAATCATGTCATCCAGGCAGACAAATACTGGATCCCCTTAGAATGAAACCAGAAACTTAGCCAATTGTTGAAATTAATCATTTTCTGCTTGCACTGTGGTATCATTCTGGGTGATGGTAGGATGCTGCTCAGAGCTAGGGTCATACCCACCTGGGCTACACAATCTGAGAGCTCCTACACGCCTCTTTTGATTTTGTCCAGAGAGGTACATCTCAGGTCATTCACACCCACATGTACAATGACAGAGTCATATTTGTATCTGTTGTTGAGGGACCTGAGTGCGTCTGTTATGTGGCGGATCCTGGGACCTGACATGCAGTTCACTGTTACTTTCTCCTTATTCAACCTAGTGAGTGGGACATATGTGTGGCTCATTATCGAGTCAACTATGACTAGTGTGTTGGGCATGCTGTTATGACTAGTGTGGTGGGCATGCATGAATGAGACTTAAGGGAAGGCAGGAATTGACAGTTTATGCAATGTTGGATTAATGATAATTGGATAAAAGCATGACATATAGGTTTTTAACTGTGAACATGTTAACACGGTTTGTTTTCTTTTATGTAAATGTATGTTTGCCTATATCGTACTTGATAATTCAGTAAAGGTGTTAAAATCACTTCAGTATAGTCTATAGTTAGACAAGGTTGGAAAACATTAGGAAGAGAGACTGGAAAGGCAGTTTACAAAGGGACTGTGGGAGGATATCTCCTCCTAATTACACAACAAAGTCCAGAAGGTTGAGGATTTTGGCTTGGAAGTGTTTGCATAAGTATTTCTATACCACATACTTCAGAGAAATTTTCTTCAGGTAGACTGCAAATGCTGGAGATGTGATGGAAAAGAGAGAGTAAATGGGAAAATGTTTTTTTGGGATTGCAATGAGTTGGCAGATTTTAAAAATTGCCTTCAGAGTACTCTGTCAGAAATGGTGGGGAAGTAAATGGCTGTAACTAAGGAAGTGATTGTTTTGGGCTGGAAAACATGGTCCAGCCTAAACACAGCAAGGTCTTAATAAGTTTAATGTTATTAGGTGACAAAAAATTATTTACTAGAAATGGAGATAAAAGAACTAGAGGTGGGATCTTTAGAAAAAGGGAGGAAACAAATTACATAGCAATAAATGGAATATGTGGGAAGAGTACACGCAGAATATTTATTTATTTATTATTTATTTTATATGACATTTGTTGACCAGTATAATCTGACTGAGCTAAAGCCCTTTTTCAGTGGAGGCCTGGGGAGAAAAGCTCCACAGCACAACCAAACAAGAAAAAATAACATGATAACAGTAAAATACAATAATATATACACAAAAAAGTAATTAAGCAAGTTACTATTACAGTAACAAAAAAAGCCATTTAAATTAAGTAGTAAGTATAAATTCAGCCAATAAGAACTGGCAAACACATTAGTATTAACCACAGTACACAACTATACATTTCAAAGCAGTTAGTTAAGCTACATGAGGTAAAGATATATAATATAAAAACAAACTGCAATTAGGATGTAGGTAGCATGTTTCTAGAGCTACTAATGAGGGAGTATGGAGAGTGGTAGTTGACTAACTTTTCATGCTAAGTAGGTCAGTAATGATAAGGTAATTACAGGAAATGGAGAAAAAGGAAGTGCAGGAGAAAGGAATGTGTTCAAGTGGAAAGACAGCAGTGACAGGTCTGGGTGCTATTTAGGTAATTTCTTGAATTCATGTGCAAGAGTAATATTTCTTAGGATATTGGGAAGCTTGTTCCATAAAACAGCAGGAAAGTAGCTGTAGAATTTTTTTCCAATAGATGTATTAGGTTTGTGAATTTGTAAGAGACATTGGTCAGAGCTTCTGAGAGATTGAGGGGTAATAATAATAATAATAATCATGAATAATATTCAAGTTGAGGACTGTAGTTTAAGGGAAGATAGAAAATGAGCAATTTATGTCACGTTGTGGTAAACGATATCTAATGCATGAATATGGCATGTTAACATGGTTTGTTTTCTTTTCTATTACTGTATGTGTGCCTATTACTTAAGTGATAATTTAATAAAGGTGTTTAAAAGAAGCACCACAGTACAGTTAACTATGACCCATACAACTTAAAACCAAATAAACTGTTTTAAAAACTATAGGTGTCCAGTTGGCATAATCGTTAAGGTCTTTGCCTCCCATGCATAAGGTACAAGGTTCAAAACTGACCTCTGGCCAATGCCTATATGGAGTTTACATTGTCTTCATGTGTCTCTGTGGGATTCCTCCCACAAATATGCTGCTTCCACCCCTTACTAAAAGGATACAAGGCCTAAACAACATGTCCTACACAGAGCAACTCAAAGTCCTGTCACTGTATTCGGTATCCCACTGACTGCTAAAAAACGATCTGTGTCCAACACACAAGGCATCCTCTGACCCATTAGTGATGAATGTACTGCTCATCAGCAAGTCAGTTAGCATCAGAAATACGTGATTTAGGGATTTAAAACTTTTCTACAACATCAACGGTTTGGAGGGAAAGGTATATTTCACAGAGGATACAGACTGCCCATCCAGATAACAAAAATTCATCCCTGTACATTTTAGGTTCATAGGTTCATACTAGGCTATCTGCCCTAGGGCATTTATAAGCCTAGCCAGAGTGTGTTTGGCTTTCGCCACCCATTTTAAATTAATTTTGCTATGGCCTTTTTTGAGGTTAGTATACTGTGCCTCTGTCTAACAGTGACACAGAAGTGATACCCGGGGTAAACCTACGATCTCCCATCCACTCATCAAGATTCCTCTTGAAGAGAGTCAATGAGGGACTCTGCCTAACCTGGACTGGGATTTTATTCCAGAGTGAAGGGAGCCTCTGGGTTATGAATCTGTCCTTCCAGCATGTCCTATTTATTTCAGTGCTGAGGTTCAAGTCTCTCGAGCGCGTAGCTCGACGGGATTTGGATTTTCTGAGGTGCAGCATGTCCATTAATTCCGGGTTGGACATGGCTTTATACGTCAGGCACAGATCGCCTCTGAGCAGGCAGTATGCCACTGAGTAGAGCTGGAGTTTCTTTAACCGGGCAGCATATGGCATCTGTTTGAGCCCTTTGATCCTCTTGGTGAGGTACTTTTGGGGTCTTTCCAGTTGCTGCAGGTGTCTGGTAAGGTACATCCCAAAAGGGGCATTGTACTCAATTATGGGCCTGATGAGGGATGAGTAAAGAGGCACGATGACCTCCCCTGATCTAGATGTGAATCCCTTCATGATTAGGTGGGCTATATAAAATGTTTTTCTAACCACTTTGGCCACGTGGTTGTCAAATGAGTGATTGCTATCAACTTGGGTCCCCAGGTCCCTAATTACTTCTTCTGTACTTAATGGATTACCACTTATGTGGTAATTTGTGGGCACTTTGTTTTTGCCAAAGGGGGTGACTATACACTTTTTGGCATTTAGCTTGAGGCCATGGCTCTGGCACCAGTTGTCTGTTTCTATATGAGGCCCTTTTGGAGGATGCTTGTGTTGTCTGGAGAGTCTATTATGGTGCCCAGTTTGCAGTCATCTGCGAACTTGGTCAGCCACAGTCCTTCCGTGTTTGCCTGTACCTCCGAGAAATATATACCGAACAAGAGAGGTCCCAGGACTGAGCCTTGTGGGACGCCACTTGTAACTGGTTTGGAGTATGACATGGCTCCAGCAATTCTAACCATGTGGGTTCTGTCCTTGAGCCAGTTTGCAACCCATCTAGTGACATAGGGGTTTATATTTAAGCTGGTGAGCTTATTTATAATGCCCAAGTGGGGTATTGTATTGAAGGCTTTTGCGAGGTCCAGGTAGGCTGTGTGGACCACCTTCCCCTCGTCAATGGCCTTGGTGACTGTTTCAAAGAAATTGGCCAGGTTTAAGAGGCAGGATATGCCCTTAACAAAGCCGAACTGGGTAGGATCCAGTGTCTGTAGGTCCCCAATATCTTTATTTATGAGGTCCATGATGATCCTTTCCATAGCTTTGCAGACCAAGTTAATCAGGCTTATGGGGCGATAGTTTCCAGGATCCGTCGAGGCACCACCTTTGTAGAGATGGACCACTGTTGCTGTACGCCACTCTTTGGGTACATATCCTGTAGTAAGGCTGAGATTGAACAGTAGTTTTATGTTTGGGTTTAGCTCTTCTTGGAGTTCATGTAGGACGCAGCCCGGGACACCGTCTGGTCCCATTGATGCTGTGTTTTTTGCTTTGGAGAGGGCGGCTCTTACCTGAGCATCTGAGATGTCAGGGGGGCAGCACTCTGCTGGGATAGATATTTGCTCTTTTGGTGGGGAGGGGGGGAGAAGTTTGCGTTGAACCTGTCAGCTAGGATGTTGGCAATGTCTGTGGGTTTGGTGTAGTTTTTGTCATTTTGGACTAATTCTGTGCACATCTGGGAATTCCCACCCAGGTTCCTAACATAACTAAAGAAAGCCTTGTAATTATTCTTAGTGTCCTGTGCAATTTTTCTCTCGAAGTTGGCGTTAGACGATTTCAAGAACAACTTAAATATATAGATGGGAAACAGAATATTTTCCAAGACTGCCCCCTGTACTACAAATGGACAGAGGCAGCTCTTACATGCTTTATCCCATGCACTTCGCTTTGGAGCTGCTAGATGGTGCCAGAGTTCTTACGGCAGCAAGGAAGAGGCCTAAGGGAAGCAGCAGCATTGAGGAGAGAGACGCTATAAAGAGTTTTGAGGTGGAAAGTGAGAATCTGGAGAAACAAATGTTTGATGTGGTGTTTCAGAATGTAAACAACGATTCCTGTGTGGTGGATGTAACAAATAAGCAGCATTTAGCGGTCTCCATAGATAAGTCAGTAAGTGAGTTTGCTGAAGTGGTGTAGGCAACAAAACTGGTGTCAGGATGGCTTGCAGATGATGACCTGTTAAACACAATTGAGCAGGATGATCCAGGGGACAGCTCTGCTGTTCCATGGGGTGAGAAGGAAAAAACGCTCAGCATACTAATATGGAAAATGCATCGGTTGATGTGACAGCTGAGAATGCAGCAGTTAAAACATTTGCAGCATTGACAGGAGGCAAAAAAGGAGAGCATCAACTAATTGTAAGTAAATCCATTTTTAGAAAGAAGAGAATACCAGCTGTGGGAATAAGAACAAAACTGACTCTGTAATAGATACAGTGTACAGGATAATCTGATAACTGTTCTGGGCTTTAAAGCTCAGAAATCCTGTCTTTTACACATATTGTGACAGGACTTTCTGTGACTTAACATTTGAAACTGATGGACTGATTAAAAAGTTCTGGACCTGTGTAACAAAAAGAAGGACATTTATCTGTGGAACAATTATTTGTTTTCTTGCAGTAACTTAAATGTTAAAAAAAAGAATGTTACTTTGCAGTTTAGAATTGCTGAACTGGAAGAAGACAGTGTTAAAAATGTATGCAGTGTCTGTATGAAACTGTTGATAATAGTGAGAAACTTATGAAATGGACAGTGAAGGTTGGAAGCTGTTTCGAAATATGAAAAAACCCACGGTGAAATACCTGTCAAGTATTTTTGTGGCTGGTTATACAGGGACATGAAGATATGCTGGTTGGCCTAAATCATGTATCTTTGTAGGGACTTTTCTCATTTAATTAATGACTGCGATAAGGTACAATATAACCAGTGTGGGTAGAATGGACATACAGCAAGAAAGTGTGTGCCTGAATGCAAGTTGGGTAAAATGGACACTTTTGGATGGATTATCAAGAGCAAACAGTAAATAATGAAAAATAAGGGGAGAGGGAAGAAAACGTACATAAGGAAAGACAACCAGAGGCTAGAGTACAGGGTAAACTAGATGAAAATGAAACTGTAGAAGAAGAAAAAATACTGAGTGGAAAATAAGAAGAGAGTGCATGTAGGATGAGAGATCGGTTGAAGGGATTGATACTAATAACTTTTGAAGTTCTAGACAGTGAAAAATCTAATTCTTCAGATCAATGGTTATTTGCACATAAACCCAGAAAAATATTCAGTTGGGGAAGGAGTAAAAATAAGAAAATTAAAATTCAAAAATACTTCCCTTTAACTTAAAAAGAAGAAAAAGCAACAAGTTTAGAGTACATTCCGAAAATGTGAACAGTATTAGTAGCATTGTAAGAAGGACAAGGATATTGGAATGATGTGCTAAAATGTGATATAGATGATATTGTGTTAGAGGATGCAAGATTCCTGACAAGTGAAGAAAGACTGAAAACAGAAAAATTGTGGGGTGGAAATATAACACAGAACTTAGGAAGTGAACCTTGCTCTGGAGTAGCTGTGTTGTGCTAAAAACAGTGAAAATAAAAAAAATGTAATATTGATAAGGATTAGATTAACTCTTATGTATATGAGGTGGAGAGAACATGTATGTAGAATTACATTATTAGATGCATATATAACTAGAAAGGAAATATTCTATGTGGTGAATTATAATATATGCAGGGGACTTTAATTGTGATTTAAATGGAAAATGTAAAAGAAAGTGAAAGATGTAAAAAAATAGAGGAGGTGATAAAATGTGGTAAATTAGCTCTGTGGACCAAAAGTCAGTGGACACGGATCTGAAACTGATTATTTTGTATTATCAGAAGGGTTGTAGGTAGCAGATAGTAATACAGTTGAGACATTTTGCAATAAGGTTGGAGACAATAGAAAAAATGGAATATATTAAAATGGGAAAATAATAAAAAGAATAAATGAGAAGTTATGGGGCAAAACTGGAGAGTGGGCAGTACTGTGGTTATGGAAGGATCATATAACCACGAAGGACTTCTGTAAAAAAAAATGGTCTGAATGGTGGACTGAATTTAGAAAGAACTGTTTTTTTCGTTCAGTTATAGGATGATGTAAAAAAGGAAGAGACTGTAAAGTAAGGGAAAATGTACAGTTGTGTATTAGAGAATTCAGAATATTATGGTACAGAAAAAGAAATATGTAAAATAAATTGAGAAAAAAATAAGGCATTACCTGTTTAAGCAGCTATATTATCTACAGGGAAGAAGGGTGGAGGTATCTACATATTTGTGTAAAATAGACAGAAAATATTAGTATAATGAGGGAAATGAAAAAATGTAACAGGAAAGGTAAAAAGAACACCAGAACAGATTATGCATATTGTAGTATAGCATGTGGAAATTATGTATAAGAGTTTAAGGAAATAAGAGAGAACGGAAAGTAAAGCAACTTCCAGAATAAGTTAAGGAGGAAATTGAAAAAGAAATTACTATTAGTGAAATGGATGAAGTACTTAATAAAGTAAATGTTGATTCAGTATCAGGCTCTGATGGCATGGGGTATGGAATGTACCAGAAATGAATGCAGTGGCAAACAGAGAATTTTGCAGATCTACTAAATGAATAGTTGAAGGAAGGGTTTTTTATCAAGAGTTATGCAGTACGATATTAAAATTTATATGGAAGAAAGATAAGAAGAAATAAATAAAAACAAATGAATGCCCATCACACTAAATAACACAGATTATAAACTTTATGCAAATAATACAGAGGAGAATGGAGGGAAGGATGAGGGATATTATGGAAGAAAAGTATATGGTATATGGGAAGGGATGTCAAGAGTTGTTATTGGTTGTCAGAGTATCTGTGGATACTATAAGTAAAGGGAAAGATGTTTAACTTGTGTTAGATGATATTAGCAAGGCATTTCATTAAGCAGGACATGATATGTGGGATGTTATGGAGAAGAACTGAACAGATAATAGAATTAGGAGACTGTGGATGTCAGCATAGCAAAATAATTGAGTGACAGTATTAGTGAATGTGTGCTGAGTAAAGAAATATGCATGAAATGTGGTATAAGAAAAGGATGTCCTATGATTGGAATATTGTAATGTGATAGTAAGTGAAGTAGTATATAAAATGAAAGATTTTCTATATATATATATATATATATATATATATATATATATATATATATATGGGTCACTGTTAGAATGTCGAAAAACGGTTTATCGAAACCGGATTTCGGCCGACACAATTTAGCGAAAGTGCATTTTATCGAAAATGCACTTTTGCTAAATGGGGAGTGGGAAGCTAAAAAAGGCATGCAGTTTGCATGCACCGTTAGTTGTAAATCAATGTATAGTGTTGATTTACAACTAACGAAGCTATTGCTGACATCGTACTACAGTGGGGATAAGGGAATATTCCCTTTTCTTCACTGTAGTGCGATCTCAGAGTGAGAATAATAAAGTAGGGGTGGGGGTGCAGGGGGCTTGCTACCCCTGCATAACACTGTTGAAAGTTATTTTTCTTACTTTTTTTTTTATTTTGATTTCTTTAGCGAAAGTGCATAGTTGACAATATGTACTTTTGCTAAAGTGTATTATCGGAAACACAATTCTCTGAATTGTGTTTTTGATAATATAACAGTGACCCTATATATATATATATATATATATATATATATATATATATATATATATATATAGGTCTATATTACGTGATCAAAAATTCAGAATTTCGAACATGTAATGATCGACCCCAATTGAGCGAAACGGCAGAATGTCGAACACATAAATGGAAATCTCCATAAGGGGAGATTTCCATTTACTGCAATGTAGTGCGATCTCGGAGCTGGTATATTTAAGTAGCGGGGAGTGGGGGATGCAGGGGGGCTTTGCCCCCCCTGCATAAAGCAGTTTAATGGTTTGTTTGGGTTTTTGTTATTTTTTTTTTCCGGCCGTTCGACATTTTGCCTGTTCGCTCTATTGGGGTCGATCATTACGTGTTCGAACATCTGAATTTTTTTGATCACGTAATATAGACATATATATATATATATATATATATATATATATATATATATATATATATGTGTGTACTGTGGTGGTGGTGCTGCGGTAGCGTTGTCACCTCACAGTTAGACGTTGCCCGTTCGATTCTCAATTAGAGCATCTTCTGTGTGGTGACATGCGTGAATGGGCATTCCTTCGTTGAAGGTTGTGCATTAGGCCCGGCAAGCCAGCACATAAAAATCTACTGCCAATCATTAGCGGATCGGAGTTCCGCTGTGGCGACCCCTAACCGGGAAAAAGCCGAAAGACACAAACAAATATATATATATATATATATATATATATATATATATATATATATATATATAGATAGATAGATAGATAGATATATCTATGATGCAAAAGGAGGTTATGATTCCAGGAGATCTGACATACATAGGCAATATAGTTTTAGGTGTCAAGATCAAAAATTGAGGAGGGAAGTGTTGGTTGGTCTTATTGGATGTTTACAGGAAACTAGAATGATAGTGACTAAAGATAAATGTAAAGGTTGAGCAATGTAGTGAAAATTATGTCTTCTGTGCATAACTTATAGATTAGCATTCAGGAAAAAGGTTTAGCTGGTGAATTCTGTATTAATGGAAAAAATGGCATATATGTCAAATGTTTATATAATCTCAGAAAAATATGAAAAGGAAATTCTGCAAATGTTTTTTTCCTATGGGATTCAAAACAGGTGTGTTGTATATGAGTGGAGATCAAGTGGGATTGTGGTCACTAAATCCACTTGTTTATTCTGCTTCTTTAAACTTGTATGGAGTACGAAGGTGGGTAAAAGTATAGAATAAGAAATTAATAGTGACAATGTTTAAATTTAAGTACAAAGCATTCTGGGAAATGAGGAGAATAAGAAAAAAGAATGTGTAAATGAATAAATTAAAATTATCAAGGAAAAATACAAACAGAGAAAATAAAAATTGATGATAGAAAGAAGAACATATCATAATAATGTAACAAAACAATATTACTATCCAAACACATGGGAAAATATAACAGAAGTTATTAAAGCTATTAAAGCAAGGAAAAAGTGGTGTATCAACAGAGAAGAATGTCAGGACTTCCTACAGAGATTGGTAATATACATGTCAGTATTAAAAGGGAATATGCCATATAAAAAGAAAGCTGAAAGATATTTTGTGGGGTGGAAAAGATAACAGATTTTTTTTTTGAAATGTAAAAAACTGGTGAAACTCTCAAAACAGTTGTGTAGAGAGAATTGTTTTAGAGAATATTAATGGCAAACAATATAATATGATTATGTATGGATAATATAAGAACAAGAAGAAAGAATATGTGGGAAGGGAAGATAAGAATTTATTTTATGTGACATGGGTTATTTGGAATGAAAGACTGAATGAAATTTTGTTTAATGGGAAATGGATTTTGGCAGATACATGGATTTACATAAATTTAAGTTATGTACTTATAATAACTATGCATCTGTGTTGTCCATTTTCATTCTTCCTCAATGGATGGGTTCAGATCATATCTTCAAATCTGACTCAGACACTTTTTTTTGCATCTGTGATCTGACTCTCAAGCTCCTCTCTTTACCCATAATGCCCCTGATCACTGCTTTACCTTAGACTGATTTTGCTGTCTTTAAGCTATGTTAGAAAAAGGGTAATAGATACATACCACTGATTGAAAGAGATGTAACAGAACAGAAAAGAGACTCAGACAGGAACAATAGTTCCTGACAAACTCCATCAGGTCATTTCCAAAGCCAAGAAAGGGGTAAAGTGGGAGGGAAGTTGAGGAAGAATGAAAATGGACAACACAGATATATAGTTATGGTAAGTACATAACTTAAATATCTGATGTTGTCCTATTTTGTCATTTGTCCCCAGCTACAGTAACCTTGGGTGGCTCTCATGGAAGGATGTTCTGGAGTACCACAGAACCAAATGCAGCTCTATTCCTGGAGATGATGAACAATTTGTAATGAGCTACAAAGGTATGAGCTTTAGACCAAGTGGCATCTGCACAAATATCATCAATAGAAGCTCCAGATCAAAAAGCACATGATTTAGCCTTAGACCTAGTTGAATGAGCTCTTGGTTGTTTTGGTAAGGTCAAGACTTTTAAAAAATACACATGAGAAATACAGTCAATTATCCATTTGACTAGTGTAGTTTTTGAGATAGGCCTTCCCAGTTTGTTCTTAGCAAAGGAAACAAACTCATCAGTCTTTCTAACTTCTTTGGTTCTATGAAGATAGAAATAAAGTTGTCTATGTACATCTAAAGAATGATCCATATATTCTCCTTTGTTCTCAAATTTAGGGAAGAAAACTGGTAAATTTATGACTTGATTGATATTTGCTTCTTACAAAACTTTGGGTAAGAAAGATGGATTTGTACGCAAGGCAGTCCTGTCCTTATGGAAGATCAAATAAGGTGGTTTTGAAGAAAGTGTTTGGAGTTCAGAGATTCACCTTGCTGAAGTTATGGCTGCAAGAAAAACTGTTTTACAATAAAGAAACTTAAGGTCCACATTTTCAGAGGGTTCAAAAGGTGATTGATTAGACTCTGTAAGATCAAAGTAAGATCCCAAGGTGGTATAGGATCCTCAATAGGTGGTCTAAGTAAAAAAGTACCCTGAAGAAAAGCCTTACACAGCCTAGATGATGCCAAAGGGAAGGCATGATCTCCAATGTGAAAATTCAAAACGGCAGCCAGTTGTACTTTAATAGTACAGAAACTGGCCCCGCTTTGTAAAAATAAAAAATTCTAAAACAGCATAAATCGGAGAAGAGAAAAGATCTGGCTCTGTCTACTGACCCCATAACGAAAATATCTTCCATTTGCTTTTAAAAATGTTTCTTGTAGAAGATTTCTGAATTGAAAACAAAATTCTTCGAACTGGAGAGGAAAGCCTGGAATGTCTAGCCATAATTGGAATTGGAGAAACAATGCTATGAATTTGAGGTCCAGAATGTTCGAATGAGTGATTCCTGATGGATATGAAGGGATATCTGGACTGGGATCAAGTGTCCATGGAGGACATATTAGATGAGACCACAGGAAGGGAAACCAAATCTGCTGATGCCAGAAGGAGCCAATGAATATTACTTTGCTTTTTAACCTGAAAGCTTTATGAAGAAATTTGGGGATTAAGGGTAGTAGAGGATAGACATAAAGAAGACCTGAGGACCAAATGTGGACAACAGCATCTCTCCATGACAGTCCCTGAGGAGGGATTAGGGCAAAAAACATGGGGTACTTGTTGAGGGGAGAGGCAAATAAGTCTCAGCATGGTTGACCCCACTGGTGGAAGATCATGTTTGCCCTGACTGACTGAGAGACCACTTGTGAGGCATCAGAATAATCATGCTGAGCTTGTCTGCTAGCACATTTGATTTCCCCATAATGTGGGTAGCTATAAGAAAGTGGTTGGATGAGACAGCCAATTGCCAAACTCTCATTGCTTCTTAGTAAATACAGTAAGAACTGGTCCCCCCCCCCCTGTTTGTTGATGTACCAAATCACTGACATATTGTCCATCTGAATAGTAATTTTCCCCAGAGGGAGAAATTTCTGGAAGGCCTGCAACACTAATAGGACTTCTCATCTCCAGGACATTTATATGCAATTTTATCTCTACTGGTGTCCACATGCCTTGAACAGTCTGTCCCAAGTAATGCACCCAACCTAAACTGGGAGGTATCCATGCAGCTGGGTGAAGGAAGTACAAAGGGGCGACCTTGCAAATCTCAATGAATTGGATCCACCAAATTAATGAGTCCTTGCATACCCTGGACAGCTTTTTTGGAAATTGTAAGGGTTGGTATAGAATGGACCATTGCATTTCTAAAATCCACTGAAGGATCCTAATGTGAAAATGAGCTGTTGGTATCAATTTGATTGCAGCAGCCACAAATCCCAAAGCTCTTAAGACCAGTATGGCTGGAAGAAAATGATGAGACAGAATCTGACTGACATGTAACCTTAAAGTACGAATTCTGATCTGTGGTAAGAAGACTTGCAGATTCACTGTGTCTAGGTAAGCTCCTATAAAATCCAAGACTTGTACTGGTTGAAGTTTGGATTTTGCAAGATTTACAGTGATACCTAGAGAATGAGTCAAATGAAGAAGATACGCGATTGATGTGGTGAGAAGCCATTCGTCTAAATAAGGAAACACCCTGAATCCATGCAGTCTTAGATGAACTGCAACCACTGCCATACATTTGGTGAACACCTCAATGGTTGTGTTGAGACCAAAGGGCAGGGCTCTAAACTAATAATGACTGGCTCTCAGCCAGAAGCAAAGGTATCTTCGGGATCATCTGTTCATTTTTATGTGATAGTACGCATCCTTCAGATCTACAGAGCACATCCAGTTGCCTTTCTGGAACAACAGTAGAATGGACTGAACCATAACCATCTGAAATTTGGAGTTCTTAATGAATTATTTTTAGGGACCTCTTGGATGACTCTTTTGAATTTCTAGAGTCGTTTCTTCCTGTTGACTGGGTGGAACAGCACAATGATTGTTTTTTATCCTCATTTGAGTTTTTAAAAAGGGAATAAAATATCCTCTGGGTACTATTCTTTGCACCTATGTATCTTTTGTGATGGCTGTCAGTTTTCTGGGTGGAAATACAAGCATCCGCTGACTGTCTCCAGAGAAGAACAGTCAGACAACATTTCATGAATGCTGGAAAGGTCTGTCCAAGAAAGAATCTCAAGACCCTTGATTGTGTGGGCCCCCTTTGTCACATGAGTGGCATCTTCCATTATTACAATTATTTCCCCCTCTGCCTCTGGAAGAAAATTCTTCCCATGAATCTTGAAAAGACCATTGAGATTTTTAAAAAAAATTCTTATCACTGCACTGATTCCTTGAGAGATTTCCGCGGGGTAGAAAAATGGATTCCTATGGCAAATAGCATCTTTCTATCATGTTCACTAAAGAAAAGTATCTCTTTGACAGTGAGACCAAAAAGGGAGTATCCATCAAAAGGAGTATTGATGAATGATGCTTTAAAGTGATCCACAAAGTCACATAAATGTATCTATTCATGCCTCCTAATGGATATGCCTGTATCCATGGCCAGTGAGGAACCTTCATCCACATGAGAGATTAAGCTCATGGACACATTTGATATAGATTGTAGGGTGGCCAGTCACAAAGAATAATCTTTTGTTTCCTCCACCGACATGGACCCAAGTGTAGAGTTGGACAATTCTTTTATTAAGCCTCTCTTTAACCTAGTAAAATGTGCCAGGTAATTCAGCAATCATATAGTAAAGGTTGCTGATGCATACACTCACTTTCCATATCATCCAAAGCTCTAGATTCTCTGTTAGGATGATGAACAGTTGAGCTCTGTTCAGCTAGTTCTTTTTCGTGGCTGCTGCAACAACCATGGCATCTACAGGAATCCCCTTGGACCAATGTTGTCTGTCTAATGGTGCACTGAGGAACTTGTCCAGGCATTTAGGTATAGGCTCTACAGAATCTGGCTCCTTCCATGCCAAGCAGGAAACCAGGTCAACAAGCTCATCTGCCAGGGAGGTAAGCCAAGATGTAGATGGGCCAGACCCGAAAGCTTCCAGGAACACCGATTCTTCCTAAGAAGGGCTCTGGGAAGACCATCCACCTTTTTGGGGTAGGATTTCTAAAATGTCTCCAAATGAGACATCTTTTAGTGGAGATCTGAGAGACCCTTCTCCTTCATCAAAATCAGTGTTGTCTGTCAATGATTTCTGAGGGGAATCTAAATGCCTCCTTTTGCATTGTTTCTTCCCAGGAATCTGTTCAGTGGGATATTCTAGAGAGGTGTTGAAAGAAAGAGGAAGCCCCTGTGCAGGGACCGTTTGGAAGCTGTTATGGGTTGGATAACCCTGTGGAGTAAGATGAGAAGACTTAGCAGTCAGATCCGGAGAAGGGATGGGAATAGAATCTGAAGAGGTGACAGACAAAGGATCCCCTGGATGGGAGAAAACCCTTTCCACTCCCTCAAATCAGAAGGTCCAGGAGAAGTAGAAATCAGCTTACCCAGAGACAAATTCTCATATCAGCCAACTCTCCACTCCCTCTGTGTTCCACCCCCAAGGAAGGAATCGGACATGAGCTGTCCAATGCTGATGCATTGAGGGGAAGCTGTAGCTATGAAGCCCTAAGAGTTGAAGTAATCCCCTCAGACCCATCACGAAAACTTCAGCTGTGATACTCATTCTGCTCTGAAACACTCGGAGCCGAATGGATCAGGGAAGGAGTCGAAATCGAGGAAGGTAATATTTCTTGTATCTGACTCTTCGACTCTCATAATCTTCAGATCTAACAGCTCAAAAAGTACAAGTTGTATCAGAGAAGGAGTCACTAAATGGTGTGAAGGTTGCAGACGCATGGATCTGATGGGGGACAGAGCCTTAAGGACCCCCATCTACATCTGAGTTTTAAGAAACTTTCTCATCATCCTATCCACATCATATTCAGAAAGACTCCAGGAAGACCTGGTGGAGAAGAATGCTGAGGGAGGATGAGTAGTCTTTTTAGGAGTCTCCTGCAAGAAAGGGGATCTCAATTTCACAGAAAATGGCTCCAGAGAAAAGCAGAGAGATCTTCTCTAGTGAGACCTGCTTCAGTGTGTGACCAGATCTGACTTTTTTAGCCTTAGTGGTAGTAGGATCTGATAAGGTCTGATCAGAGACCTTTTTTATTTTTATAATGGCTCTGAACTTAGAGAAGAAGAAAGAGATTGGACAGGGGAGCATTTTTTAAGACTCCCTGGTCTCCAAACTTTTCTGCCTTCTCGTGGGGGTTTGAGTCCCTGAAGTGGAAGGAACTGCACTGAAGAAGCAGGCAACATACCTTTCAGAATAAGTTTATTATGCCTATCACTTATTGCCCTGGCATTGAAATCCACAGAGATTTCAAAATCTGAATGCGAGCTGGGCCTAGGCAATACACACACTGCTTTTGGGCATCAGAATTGGGTATTTTATGCCCACTGCCCACAGGAAGTGCATTTCTTGAAACAGGCAGGTTTGCATGCCATACAGGAAAAACACTACACGCAAAAAGTACAATCTAACAAAAACAAAAGGAGTGTTATTATTTCTCTATCACTTTTTTTTTTTGTTAGGAAAAGTGAAAGGAGAAAATACAAGCAATGATAGTAGGATAGAATCTGCACTAGTATTTTTTATTATTTTACAAATAAAAACAATGCATACATAATCGAAATACAGAACCTTCCTCCATTAGAAACATGTAAATGTGGAAGTAAAAAATACAATTGCTGAATACAAAGGAAATAAGAGGAATATAAAGCTGTGGGAGGCATTGTGACCTAAGTAAAAACAAAACACCAAATAAAGACTATTTACAAAAAAAAAAAAAAAAAACACCATGCTACCTTGAGTGAAAACAAACAGTACTAATATGAGAACTGTAAATGTAAAGTAACAACACCCTAGTGGGTATAATCTGAGGGGGAAGGCAATATCTAAAAAGAGAGATAGAAAGAGAGTGAAGACAGGTAGATAAGTAAGTAAATAGATAGATAACGAAATCAGAAGGGAATGTCAGATAGAGTGTGGACGTAAGACATTAGTCACATAAGATTACATCTAATAGGCATTTCCAAAGTTTAGTGAAGTAGGCTTTCTTCCCAGGACAACTAATAATGAGTTTTTGTGCTGATATATGTTTGGTTGCCATCTCTTTGAGACCCTGCCAACTCATCTTTGTGCGATCTAACCAATTGTAGGTGATGTAAAGTTTAATTAGAGAACAGAGAGTGATTAGAATGTGTAGGTGCAATTTAGGCATCTTAAAAAGGGGAATATTTAATATGGCTGTATGCCAAGAGAGTGTGGAATTGTAGTAACCCATTTTTTTAAGTCTCACTTTGAGAGAACACCATAATTTATAAGAATGGTTGCAGTGCCACATAATATGAAGAAGATCTGCGCTCAAGCAAGGGCAACATGAGCAAGCAGAGGAGTTATTAGGATTAAATTTATTGAGTATTACAGGTGTATAGTATGAGTTGTTATTCAACATCAGTTGGGTTTATAATAGTTTTTTGAAGGGGGCGAGTTCTTAGGTGGTTTTTATGGCTAAAAGCTTTTGATCCTCCGTGATAGAAGAACCTAAATTGTCCCAATAAGTGGAAAAAAGGCAATTATTATTGTTATAGTAATGGTTTTAGTAATTTGTAAGAGGAGGAAATGTTTTTTTTTGGGGTTAGGAAGAGTAAAAATAATTTCGGATAGTTTATTAATTTCCCGTGAATCAGATGGAGTGCAGACAATTTGTGAGGATATGACTTCTCGTAATTGACGGAGAATAACTGTGTATTTATTATTGGTCTTAAGAATTATACGTAAATCTGCAATCGAGAGGGAGTTATGTTTAAGGAGGTACCAAACTGTAAAGTCTGTGATGAGGGGAAATTTAGAGAGATCAATCATATTGTTATTTATTTTAAGATTTGGATTAAGATGCAGAGGTTGTAGAAGGGGGAGAGTATTTTCAAGGTTAATGTCCTTAATCAATTTTTGGAATAGTCTAATTTTATGCTTCAGTAGGGGGAGTAGTTTGAAGTTGTATAGAGAAATATTGGAGAGAAATGGGATAGCTTTTGGGTTGATTTTATTGGAGGTAACATGACGATGCCATAACTTCAACCAGGCAGGAACATGATTGTGTGAATTAGTATTCATATTTGAAATGGACCATAGTCTGTTTGAGCAAATAATCGAATAGTACAGATGAAAGTTTGGAAGGCTTACCCCTCCTTTCTCTTTAGGGAAAGTGAGTTTAGAGTAAGATATCCGGACTCTCTTGGGAAACCAAAGAAATTTTGCTATGTTTTTGTTGAATTTGGAGAAAAGGTTATTTGATATTATTATATTTGTAGCGTTAAATTGATAGAGGAGTCTCGGTAAAATATTCATTTTCACAATGGCTACTTTAGAAAGAAAAGCTAATTTCAGGAGTTTCCATCTTTGTAAGTCTTGACATATGATAGCCCATGATTTTAGTAGATTGTTTTGAAGGATAGAGGCTTGGTTGTGATCAAAATTAATGCCGAGATATTTGATACTATATGAAATATGGAAGGAAGATTCAGGGGAAAAAAAGGGAAGATATGTGATTTTTTCTTATTAATTTGGAGGCTAGAAGCGCAGGAAAAGTTATTAATTGCACTTATAATTTTGGGTAAGCCAGAGTTAGGATATTGAAAGTATAGATTCAAATCATCAGCAAAAGCTGATAATGCGACTTGTGTATTCAATATTCTGGGAATCGTGTGGTATGTGTTCTGAACAATGTATAGAAAAAAAGGTTCAATAAATATATTAAAAAGGAAAGGAGATAGCGGACAACCTTGTCTTGTTCCATTAGTAATCAGAATCTTATCAGATGTTTTTTTATTTATATATAAGGAGGTGTAAGATTTCGTATAAAGAATTCTGATCATATCTGAGAAAGTTTTGGGAATATTGAAATTGGACATGGTAGAGAAAAGAAAGTTCCAATTTACTCTGTCGAATGCTTTTGAAGCATCTAGAGTCAAGGCATATATCGGATTTTTATCTCTTTTAGTAAAGTGTATTAAAGAGTCCAGAGTTAAAGTATTGTCCCAAGTGTGTCTGTTGCTCATGAAGCCAGCCTGATCTTGGGATATTAAGTGGGGCATTATCTGTTTGAGTCTGTTGGCCAAAATGGCGGCAAATATTTTAATATCAACATTAATAAGCGAAATGTGTCTGTAACTGTGAGGGTCCGTTTTGTCTTGATTATTTTTTAAGATTAGAATCATTTTTGAAATATTCCAGTGCAAGTCAGTAATTGCATTTTTTATAATAAAGTTAAAAACCTTAAGAAGAATAGGGGCAATTTTTAAACTAAATGTTTTGAAAAAGTTGGTAGTAAAACCATCTGGGCCCGGAGATTTGCCTAATTTGAGATTGTTAATAACATTTATAATCTCTTGAATATTAAATGGGGCAGATAACAGAGACAACTGATCAAGATTAAGAGAGGGGGCGGTAATTGAGTTAAGAAAAGTTTCTATTTTAGGGTTTAAGGAGTTATGTTCATCTTTGCTATAGATATCAGAGTATAGCTTATGAAATAATTGGATTATTTCAGAGTCTGATTTGTAGAGTTTCTCCTTGTACTGGAGTATGGAAATTTTGGCAGCACCATTGTTACTTTTAAGTATTCTAGCAAGAGTTCTCGAGGGAATTTGCGCCCATTCAGAATATGTTGCAATGAGTCTTTGTTCCTGAAGAGAGAAGGTATGAGAGTGTAGGTCAAGTAATTCTTTGCGTGTTGCTTTAATCAAGTCTTCTGAATTTGGATCAGAATGTGTTCTCTGTTTTTTCTCTAGGGAAGCTAGAGTTAGGAGCAAGTCAGATTCTTTTTTCTTCTTGAGTTTTTTAAAGAATGAGGCTTTACTTATCAGAAATCCTCTCAACTCTGCCTTGCACGCTGCCCATTGCATATCTGGCGCAATTTGGGAATTTTTTAGATTAGAACATAAATCAGTAAGTGAAGTGTTAATTTTGTTTAGTATCTCCTAGCTATGTAAAAGATTGTTATTAAGAGACCAGTTAGAATACGAAAAAGCAGAATGTGTAAAAATAATTTTAAAGGATATTCTAGCGTGATCTGATAGAAATCTAGGTTCAGTGCTGAAGGTGTTGTTAAATTTAGAAAAGAAGTTAGAGACAAGAAAATAATCAAGACATGACCATGATTTGTGACAATTGGAGTAGAAGGTGTATAGGTTGTCCTTAGTTAAGATATTACTAAATGCAATAGTGTCTAAAAGGTTAAAGTCCGAAATAAGTTCTTCTAAAGCTAATGAGGCTTGAAAGTTATATGATAAAGAATTACTGGTGCGATCTAAGTTAGGATTGATAACAGCATTCCAATCTCCACCTATTATATATAGATAATTTTGGAACGAATTAAGGATGTTATAGATTTCTAATATAAAGGTGTGTTGTTGAGAGCAAGGTCCATAGAGGTTAAGAAAGAGAACTGGTTTGGAAGTGTCAGGGAGAATAGAGGTAAAATAGCACCACCTGCCATCTTTGCCGGATTTGATTAGATTTATGGTGCCCTGAAATTGTTTCTTGACTATAATAGCAACCCCCTTGTAGTTTGTACTATCCCCATCAGCTATGATAGTTCTAATCCATTTCCTGGTAGAGATTTTGTCCCAAGCTTCTTTTGACAAATGAGTTTCCTGGAGGAAACGGATATTGGCCTTGGATTTAAAAATAAGATGAAGTAATAGTTTTTTTTTTTGCAGGGTTTTGTAAACCTTTAACATTCCAACTATCTATAATCCAACTCATGGGAACAAACAGTCGGCTGGGATTAATGTAGTATTATAGAAAACAGTGATTGTTAAAGAATAAAGGTGTGGGAGAGAGTGGTGTAAAAGAATTGCCATAGGATTTAATAGGGTAAGGTGTATATATATATATCTGCAACAGTACAGTTCTTAGAAACAATTTAAACATAACTGAAAAGGTAGCAGGATACTTCTTCTTACTTTCCCCAGTGCCTAACCACCCAAACCCCATGAAAAAAGAAGTATAAAAAAAAACGTAATAAAACCGGAACAATATTATACATATGTACAAATTACTATAATTCCAACAAAGCGTCAACTTAGGATGCCAACAAAACACACAAGAGCATCTAAGTGACTAAATATTAATGTTATAGGTAAGCTATAGGAAGTCCTAAGTTAACAATAATTCAAAAAAAAAAAACAAAAAACAGACATGTTAAACTGCAAATAACATATATGACTTTTGTATATAAATTCTAGAGTATTAAAGCAAAGGGTAAGAGCCAGTAATTTTTAAAGAGCACTGAACTTATATTTATCTGTACACAGAGAGAGAAGGAAAAAAAAAAAAAAAATTCCTGAGTGATTCTTTATATTTAATGTGACGCAGTATCCGTGGGTAGAACAGTTCTCTATTTGCAATGAAATTGTGTGGTAGTAAGAGAGCTAAAGGAGATCACAAAGAACAATATTAAAAAAAATATAAATATAAAAAAAAAAAAATAATAAATTTATAGTAAGACACTGCAGTTGACAACGTGAGATAGAATATTAGCTACAAAAAGCATACTTTAGACACATAACAGGTGTAGATCCAAAGCCTACAGCTGTTTATAAATAGATATATAAGTAGGCATCTGATTAAATATGGTTACGTATGCAAGCTGTAACCAAGCAGCATAAAACACTGTATAAGGATAATTATATAAAATTGGTACAGATCTGTGTACATTTGGAGGCCAAATCAAAAAAAAAAAAAAAAAAACTCACAGTAGCCCATGAAGTACATAATTAAAAAATAAAATGACAGTGTTAAGGAAAGGGAGGCATTTCTGACTCTCAGTATCTTTGGGTTAGAAGTTTTTGCAATGAAGGATGAGCCTTGCAGACACTTTCCTGTATGCTTATCTGTTGTATAATGATAAAGACAGAAAGCTACATCCCCAAGTTATTTATAAAAGACATCATAAGAGCGCATATCTCAAAAAAAAAAAACTATTTACTGTGTGTGATTACATCTAGGAGTAGCCATGAAGTAGTAAGAGTAGCGACAATTTAAATAAATAGATGAAAATAAAAAAATGTCCCTTACTATGGAACATGAGAGCAATAGCAAGTGATTGGTCTTAAAGCAAAAAAAGAAAAAAACAACGTCATAAAAAAAGAGTTCTAGTACAATGCATCAAATACCCTCGCATCCACCTATAGGTGCTGTAACCTCCAGTAACCACAACGTAAGATACTTCAAACACGGTGTTTAATCCACATAACGCCAAAAAGTAACATAAAAAAACAGACATAAATGACTTCCCAGTGCTGTAATTGTACATGAATAAAATTATTCAAGTACAGGACATAAACATAACATATCAAGAGTCATAGCACCGGTGGACAGACAAAGACGCCAAGAATAAATCCAAAAGTTTAGCGCTTACAACCAAAATAACCTGGTCTACTTCAGAACTGAATCTATAAACAATCGTTCAGTTTAAATAGATTCATTGGCGCCAAAAAATGTTTACTCCTTAAAGGTACAGTGTTGACCATTAAATCGCAGTATCTCACGTGTAGTTTGTAACTGTTCCTTCTGCGTTTTAGTAAGGCTAGTCATACTAGCCTATATACAATGAAACAATGTAATATACAATAATAAAAATGTTAAAAACACAAAAAGGTATAAACCAAATGGCAAAATCTAAATCAAAGTCTGATATGTATCTCCGCTGTCCATAACATATGCAAAATTACCGTAATAGCTGCCGTAAATGTTACCAAAGAACCTAGTAATCAGTGGGTATACAGACTGATTTAGAGTTCTAAAATATAAAAGAGATAACCACCATATAGTTAACACAGATAAAAATAAAAGTGTTGTCCAAAAAAAAACTCGTCCCTAGTCTACGTTATGATAGATCTAATAAAAAAGGGACAAGATAAATAGCAAGTCATAGGTCTAAAGCAATAAAAGAAAAAAGCAATCGGAGACCTGCTAGGCAAAAAAAATGTGCTTGGAAGTAATGTTAGTGGTCCTAATCAGTCTCCGGTTAACTATTTAAGGAAAGTTTAGTCATTACATTACAAAGTAAAGGGTATAGAGCTATTTGGCAATGTATGAGTGTTCGTGCTAGGGCTGGTAACTTTAAGACGTGCTATAAGCGCAAACAGTGTTAACGAGTGTATTTTTTCAAGAGCTTATGAGGGTTACATACAAATGGGACCCTGTGACACACAAGAAGTCGCGAATGTGTTCCTACCCAACAACAAAGGGCTTAATATCAAAAACGGAACACATTATGAGGTGTTTAATGGCAAAAGGAGTACAAAAATCATAAAGAGATATAGGGACTTATGTCACTTTAGCAAGCGGATCAAACACCATGACAACAGGTAAGTCATAAAGTTCTAAACACTGCCTAAGAGCCAAAAAACTCTCGGAAGTGAAACTTCAAGTAACTGGGGACTTGCCAAAAGCCTTAATAAAGGCTTCTCTTGCTTCGCTTAGTGAAGTAGCTGAGAATTTAATATCATTCACGTAGAAGATGAGAGTATTCGGAAAACGCATTTGAAAACGAATGTTCCTTTTGATGAGGTCTGTGCAAAACGGGGCCAGTTTCTGTCTGTTCTCTTTAATGGCAATGGGTAAATCTTGTGAGAAAATAATTTTATTGTTGTTCTACATAAAAGTTTTGTGTTTTTTGGCTGCAGATAGAATCTTTTGAGCAATTTGGTAGTTGAGCAGCTTTGCATATATTTGTCTGGGAATAGAGGTGTCTTGACGCTTGTAGAGTGCACGATGAGCTCTTTCGATAATGATATCAGGATTCTCTCCATCAAGGTGTAAAAGTGATTCAAATATCTGCTTAGTGATGTTAAGAATGCCTTGATTATCATAGCTCTCTGGGAGACCTCTTATCAGGATATTATTTATTCTACTTCTTGCCTCCAAATCAGTGAGTTTCAGTTGCAGATCTGTTATGGCAGTAGCTTTGGCATTTATAACATCAGTGAGGGATTGTATTTGCAGTTCATTTGACTGAGTTTTCTGTTCAAGTGTGTCCACTCTTTCAGCAATTTGGCTGATGGATTTTCCTATAGTAGTAAGTTGTTCCGAGAAGTTCTGAATAGCTGAGTGTATAGGTTGCAGGGCCTGTTTTAGCTCATCCATGTGGAAGCTGGGATCTTCATTAATACTGGAAGTATTTTTGTTAGATTCCATGATCTGTTTATTTGTTTTTTGTCTTTTAGATAAATTTTCCTTTTCTGGTGAAAAAATTGCTGAAGATTTGGCTTTTGTTGTTTGTGTCTCCATTGTACTGGGTTCATTTGAAGTTTTTAACAGTCTGGCCATGTGGTCTTCTGGATGCTGCAGCTGAGAGCAGGCCTTGTGAGATTCTGTGAGTATTACACTTTGGAGAAGGATAAGTAATTTAAGTCTGTCTTTCGATATTACAGAAGGTAGAGATGATGGATAATCCAAGTGATGAAAATGTAGAATCCTTCTTTGTTTGTATAGACATCCCCAAGCTTTTTGTGATATAGAAAAGATTTATAAAAAGTAAATGAAATGAAGAGCCCTGTGTGTTAGCTGTTCACTAGCCAACCACCATTTTGGAATCCGGTCTAAAAAAATCTTATACTAACTCTAAAAGATATAGAAAGGAAGGGGTTAAGGGAAAAAAGAGATTTGGTAATAAAAGCATCAAAAAATATTTCACTCACAATAGAATAACTCCCAGAGTTCAAGAGCATGAAATCCCGACCAATTGTTACACCAGCAAATGAACTTTGAATTATAAAACTGTTCCTCTTTCTACTTCATTTTGCTGTTTGCCATATTTATTACTTCTTGTGGGTAGCCTCACTAAACTGATGACAGTATTCTACTGAATTGCTGCTTTATTGGTGTTGTCTGTTATTGTTGCGATTTGTGAGCTACTGTTTCAAAGCAGTCTACTGATTAACTATATTTCATTGCTATCTACTGCATTTCATTACTGCTTAACTGCATTTTACTGCATTTCATTGCTGTTTAACTGTATTTTTTCATACTGCGAGTGCTATTCTTTTAAGTTAACTGTTTTTTCTGGGGAAAAAAAGTTCTGGGCTTGTTTTCCGCCTTTCCTGTTGCTAGAGTAGTCCAGATACAGATTTGCAGTATCCAGGCCTGTTTTGTAAGTTTCTGAGTTCCCCAGACCCTTCTATGTTAGAGGGAAGCCTTCCAGCTTATCAGTAGGAATGGTAAGCACTAGGTAACCTATCTACCACAAGACAAGTGTTTTCTGGCTCTGAAATTGTAGTTTATTGGCCGTTTGGGCAGTTTTTTCTATCCCTTTCAACTTTCTCTTCTCTCTCACACTTTAATTAGCTTATTCACCAACACTTCATCAGGCTTCTTGTAGCAATTATTGTAGCACATGTAAGTACTATCAGCACTAGACGTCCTATAAGGAAACAGCTCCAGTACTTAGTAATGACAACCATCCCTCCTGGCATGTCTAAAGGTCAGTTTCCTGTGCTTTCTCCTATTAACCTAGTGAACTTGGGCATTCTGAGGAAGTGTAGCAACTGCCTCATCTACCCAAACAACCCTCTCCTCTTACCTCCCAACTCTCACACTTGTAAGAGATGCACCTATATCTACAAATTGGAAGCCATGGACTCTCCAGCCAAGACCGGAATAGCTGGTCAACAGGAGAAGGTCAACACCTGCACCACACCACATGGAACACACACCCAACATCACAGCCCTCACATGAAAACACAAACCACACACCCACCTTTGCAGAGGCTCTCAATAGAAATCTACCCAAACTGCAGAAACCTCCAAGGCAGAAACACACTCGACCACCACAACGCAGTACAAACCACATGACACATAGCTCACCTACACAGTGTGCCCCTCAACCTAAGCCTCTAAGGCAAAACAGCTTAACCAATACAATAATCATAGGTGACACAATAGTGAGGCATACTGATGTCCCACTCACTAGGCTGAATAAGGAGAAGGTAACAGCTGTCTATCAGGTGCCAGAATCCGACACATAAAATGCGCACTTTGGTGACACCATATAGACACACTGCCCTGGACTACATGAAAAGAGACATGGTGGAGCTCTCGGATTATGTGCCCCAGGCAGGTATGACCCCAGCCCTGAGCAGCATCCTACCACTGCCCAGAATGATACCACAGTACAAACAGAAAATGATCGACTTCAACAATTGGCTAAGTTTCTGGTGTCATTCAAAGGGGATCCAGTATCTGTCTGCTTGGGATGACATGATTGGCAGACCTCGATGTTTTGCAAGAGATGGCCTGCATCTGTCACCTCTGGGTTTCCAGGTACTGGCTAAGGCTCTTGCCACTGTTATAGTACCTTTTTTAGGCATTGTTCCAAAGACCAAATTACCACCGTAACAGCTATAAATAAATGCAATCTGATGGTCATGCTGCTCAGCGCTAGAAGTTTAAATCTCAAGATGCACTTGCTCGAAGCACTCTTCAAAATGGAGAACATCGACATTTGTGCAGTAACAGAGACCTCGTTTATAGCAGCAGAAAGCACCCCTGCGCTAACAGACTATAACACATTCCACACCTTTTGGCCCCAGAACATGGACCAGAGCTCCAAAGGCAGTGATGTCTCCATATTCATAAAGGATATGCACACCGCCAGACTAGTAACCCAGCATAACACATCTGAGATACTTCAGGTACAACTAACATTGGGTAGGATGGCGATTCAGGTCATAGCCTGCTATAGGTCCCCAAACATGTCCCAAGAGTCTCAATCCACATTCCTAAGCACCCTGAAAACTATTAAAATCCAACCCAACACTCTCATACTAGGTGACTTCAACTACCCCTCAATCAGCTGGGAAAACTACTCATGCACCAATAGACTGGCCCAACGCTTCCTGGAATTCATCACTTCCAATGTCCTGGACCACCTTATTCTTTTTACCTCCACTAGAGGAAGCAACATCCTAGAGCTGGTTATTACTATCATGGGCAGCCACCGCTCCACACCAATAGTCAATTCCTCAATGTTTAGATCCGACCACTAACTAATCACCATGGAAATCCACATCTCAACCACACCCCCCGCAAAAGTGTCCACCATGAAAAACTTCTCCAAAGCTGACTTTGGACTCCTAAAAGCAGAGGTGGCTAACTTCACAGCACCCATGCCAATGGAAAATAGATTCATGACTGCTGAATCATACACCAATGCACTGTACAAACACATACATAAATGCATGGCACTAGCCATACCCAAACAGAACCAAGATGCTCAACTCCAAAAAAAGAAGCCATGGTCTCCTGCCATTAATAAACTCTACAACAGAAGGAGGAAACTGTTGCAGAAAAAGGTGAAGTCCCAAGACTGGAAAAATTCTCTTATTAGCCTCAAAGAAAAGTTGAGATCCCTCATCAAAACCTCCAAAGCCAGCTATGAAAGCAGAATTGTGGCAGACACTAAAAACAACCACAAAGCCTTCTATAGTTATATCAAGGATCTCTATGGCAATACCCAGATTTGCTCTGAGTTACTGCACAATTGTACCTTCTATACTGAACCAGCAGATATTGCCAACATACTGGCCGACAGATGCAGTGGCAACTTTACCCCACTCTCCCTCCACAAAGGACCAATTTCAATACCGGAAGAATGCCAGGCACCCAACAATACTGCAGCACAGGTTAAAGCTGCATTGTCTAAGGCCAAGAATACGGCTTTCATGGGGCCTGATAATATCCCTGGTTCTGTTCTACATGAATAACAAAGTGAACTGGCACCACATCTGTGGGCTCTGTTCACTCACAGCTTCACCACAGGCTTTGTCCCTACTGAATGGCACACTGCTACAGTCATCCCGCCTAATAAAGGAGGAATGACTACAGACCCCGGAAATTATCGCTCCATTAGCCTGACATGTAAGGCTATGCAGCGCATCATCATGGACCTAATTAACAAGGATATAGGGAATCTCAAAATTCTAGATCCCATGCAATTTGGTTTTGTGAAAGGTAGATCATGCCTGCTCAAGCTGGTTGACTTATTTGAGTCAGTCACCAGAGTGGTGGATGAAGGCAGTTCATACAGCCTACCTCAATCTGGCCAAGGCCTTTGATACCATTCCTCACTCAGGAATTATTGATAAACTCAGCAAACTCAACATCAACCCATATATCATTAAGTGGGTTGCAAACTGGCTCACAGATAGAACCCACAGTGTGAAAGTAGCAGACTCCAAGTCAGACTGCTGACCAGTCACGAGTGGAGTCCCACAGGGATCGGATCTGGGTCTTCTCCTGTTTGGCATCTACTTCTCAGAAGTCCAGAACAACACACAGGGACTCTGGCTGACCAAAATCGCAGATGACTGCAAGCTAGGAGCCATTATTAACTCCCCAAGTGATGCAGGCATCCTACAGAGAGGCCTCACTGAGCCCAATGACTGGTGTTGAAAACATGGCCTTAAGCTTAATGCCAAAAAAAATGTCATCCCCTTTGGGAAAAACTCAGTTCCCACTAATTACCACATTGATGGGAGCCCACTGAAGGCATTATAAGAGATCTGGGGATACAGGTTGACATCAACCTCTCCTTCGACCACCACATTGTAACTGTGGTCAGAAAGTCCTTCTTTGTGGCACATCTCATTACCAAGGGTTTTGCATCCAAGAAAAAAGAGGTAATTGTTTCTCTCTACTCTTCCCTCATTAGACCAGTCATAGAATATAATGCCCTACTTGGCATGTACCTCATTAGACACATGCAACAGTAGGACAGGCCACAAAAGTATCTCATGAAGAGGATCCTAGGCCTTAAACACATGTCCTACACAGACAGACTCAAAAAACTATAGCTATTCTCTGTCTCATATTGTCTACTAAGAGGCAATCTCTGCTCGACTTACAAAGCCATGTCTGACCCAGCTCTTTTAGAAATGCTACATCTAAATAAATCCCAATCCTTCCACACCACATGCTCCAGAGACCTCAACCTCATTACCACAATCAACCGAACATGCTGGAGGGACAGGTTCATAACCCAGATACTACCCATGTTTTAGAATAGACTTCCCATAGATGTCAAGCAGAGCACTTCACTGGCCCTCTTCAAGAGAAATCTTTATGAGTGGATGGAAAATAGAAAGTTCACCCCGGGGATCACTCCAGTGGCTCTACTTGATAGAGGCACTGGGAACTAACATCGGGCGGCACAATTCCAGGGCACTTCTATGGGCTAGGCTTGTAAAGGCTCCAGGGCCATTAGCCTAGTACACACCTATGAACCTATAATAATCATAATCCTCCATATTTCTGTAAATATCTTAGTAAGCATGCACATAGAAATAATTTTTTGTTGTTATGTGAAAGCCAATGCCTGGCTAACAAAGCTGACAAACATGTATATTTGGCACAGTTTCCAAGATATGATAATTTGTTGGTGAAACTTAAGAGAAAAATGTAATTCTCGGTTAGTATGCATAATTGATATAAAGACTGTGACTGTACCGACTATTATCAATGCAAAAAAGACTTTTTATTGATAACAGTGCTGTTTTTTTTTTTTGGAAAGGAAATATAAACAAGAGAAAATTAAAAACAGAGTGGGTAGAGGTACACTGCATTAGATGTAGGCAGTCAGCAAATATGTTTTTGTTATAGACCAACATTTTTTACATACACAGCTCCAGGTATGTGAAGTGATTCTTTAATTTTGGCAAAATCTATGCAGAAGTTTGTTTTGATCTCATATGTGGGAGAAAAGAGTTTCACAGTTTAGCTATGCATAGAGTATAGGGAGTCTCCATAATGACTGAGCGACCTAAATTAAAGTATTTTACTCTAATAAAATGGATCTGAGTTGTCTAGAGGACTTGCAGGTTTGTGTGAGGTTTGCAATATTCCATACATCCCCCTGTCCTCCTACAGTATTGCTGGAGCCATGTCAGACTCCAAACCAGTTACAAGTGGCCTCCCACAAGGCTCAGTCCTGGGACCTCTGTTGTTCGGTATATATTTCTCGGAGGTACAGGCCAACATGGAAGGACTGTGGCTGACCAAGTTCGCAGATGACTGCAAACTGGGCACCATAATCGACTCTCCAGCCGACACAAGCATCCTCCAAAAGGGCCTCATAGAAACAGACAACTGGTGCCAGAGCCATGGCCTCAAGCTAAACGCCAAAAAGTGTATAGTCATCCCGTTTGGCAAAAACAAAGTGCCCACAAATTACCACATAGGTGGTAATCCATTAATCTGGAAGAAGTAATTAGGGACCTGGGGACCCAAGTTGATAGCAATCTCTCATTTGATAACCACGTGGCCAAAGTTGTTAGAAAAACATTTTATATAGCCCACCTAATCATGAAGGGATTCTCATCTAGATCAGGGGAGGTCATCGTGCCTCTTTACTCATCCCTCATCAGGCCCATAATTGAGTACAATGCCCCTTTTGGGATGTACCTTACCAGACACCTGCAGCAACTGGAAAGACCCCAAAAGTACCTCACCAAGAGGATCAAAGGGCGCAAACAGATGCCATATGCTGCCTGGTTAAAGAAACTCCAGCTCTACTCAGTGGCATACCACCTGCTCAGAGGCGATCTGTGCCTGACGTATAAAGCCACGTCCAACCCGGAATTAATGGACATGCTGCACCTCAGAAAATCCAAATCCCATCGAGCTATGCGCTCGGGAGACTTGAATCTCAGCACTGAAATAAATAGGACATGCTGGAGGGACAGATTCATAACCCAGAGGCTCCCT
The DNA here is from genome assembly GCF_019279795.1 of Protopterus annectens. Lineage (NCBI taxonomy): Eukaryota > Metazoa > Chordata > Ceratodontiformes > Protopteridae > Protopterus > Protopterus annectens. The sequence goes on along the minus strand of NC_056727.1, from coordinate 1,125,318,579 downwards.
TCACTCTGGAATAAAATCCCAGTCCAGGTTAGGCAGAGTCCCTCATTGACTCTCTTCAAGAGGAATCTTGATGAGTGGATGGGAGATCGTAGGTTTATCCTGGGTATCACTTCTTTGTCAGAGGCACAGTATACTAGCCTCGAAAAAGGGCATAGCAAAATTAATTTAAAATGGGTGGTGAAAGCCAAACACACTCTGGCTAGGCTTATAAATGCCCTAGGGCAGATAGCCTAGTATGAACCTATGAATCTATGAACAGTAAGTTTTGATCTTTTGCATCCGAGATTAAAGTTCTAGCACATTCCCTTTAATCAAAATAATAATATTCCTATCTCATTTGGAAATACATTCTGAATAACATATAATCAGAGACTGGTGATATATGTTATGATATTTACACCAACTGCCCAAGGCTGACTTGCACCATTGCTCTAACACTAAGTAATAACCATTGTATTCTGAATCTGGTGCACCCATAGAAACAATGGTCACTCATAGAAAGAATGGTCATTCATTGCAGGCTATGAAAACAAAAGATACTAGCCTAGAACATAGCCTATTCTAGTCTGACAGCATTTCTGCTGAAAAGAGCAGGTTCGCCAAGTGCCTGCATTTGCTGACATTGCACATCATGTGTTGGCTGCTATGGCATCCATTAATATGTGCAGGGTTATGTTCAGGATGCTTGGAGAGTAGCCAATCAGGCTGCGTTGAAGTCACTGCTGCAAGAGTTGAGCAATATTTTTTGTTGCCCCACCTATAAAGTGCTTCCACACATTAAGCCACTGATGAAAGAACTAGCAAACAAACAAAAAAAAGAAAGAACTGAGAGTGGTGCTGGCCATTTGATTACCCAGGAGAAAGGCACAAAAAAGCAAAGGTGAGGAGACAAACCTATGGAGTCAAGCATCATAGGGTAGAGCAGTCAGACAGTGTTGCAGGAACACACAGTGTTTTTTTTTTTTTGGTATACTTGGGACAGTGATTAGCACCTTTAGTCTTATATGGATGACTTTGCAAACATTTGCAGGTTTGGTCTACTAAGTCTCCAGATTTTAACCTATATGGGTTTACATCAATCTACTTCAATACCTTTTTCAATTGGGTCAGCATGAAGTATAATATATTTTACTCTAATACTTCTGCACTTATTTTCTTCAAAAATAAAACTGCATATCTACACAATAAGGATAATAAAATGTTTAACTGTTGTACCATGGTTAACAATTTTAAGAAATATACCAATAAATGATCTTTGGCACAGTTTCCACAATGGATGTCTTCCGTGCAGAGTTTGCATATCCTTCTTGTGATTGTGGTGGCTTTGACTGGGAGTTCTGCTTCCCTGTATGTCAAAGACAAGCAGTTGGGAGAATGAACAATTCTCAAACTGTCACTTGCTACATGTGCAGCGAGTGTAAGAGTGTTGCTGTGTCCTGTGATGGATGAGTGTCCAATCCAGGCCTAATTCTTGTCTCAAAGCCACAGGGACAGACAATAATTCCCTATGATCTTGAAATGGATTCAGTGGATACCAAAAAGAATGAACATACTTTTTTAGATGCATTCCACCCCATTTCAGCTCAGAAAAAATGATATAAGGCATTAGGTGGCAGTCCCCTCAGCCTTTCATCTTTAGGCAATGACATTATTAACTCATTCACTCCACTGCAGGTACGACAACAGCCCTCCTTGCTTCCTTTATGCATCTTGATCTTATGCATTTAAAAGCAAGGCATAAAAATCAAATCTCTGATTTATAAATTGTACTGTAGCAGTTAAATTAAGGAGTCTGAGAACTGCCTGCAATCACGCAACAAGATACGACTTCTGCAATTCAAGTGGATAGAAGGCAGAATGAAACAGTTTGGGAGCTGTTTCATGCCAGACCAAGTGGAAGAGGTCAGTCTGGCCATAATAAATAACCTCAGAATAGATACCATTGGTAAGGTTTTGGCCAGAGAAAGCAAGCTTTATAAAGTATAGAAGTCAAATAAAACAGTAGAGTCATCCATATTGAGTCTTTTTGTTGGTGCTTCTCTCATTGCCTGTGTGGGCAGCTTGGAAATCAGGACTGAAAAATGAGAAACAGCAATAATTTCTAAAAACACAGATCACACCTTCACCCCATTTGCTATTTCTCATACTGACAAAGAGATGCCCTGCACTTAAAAACCTGTGATATTTTTAAGAAAATTTTCCTTTTTTCCCTTTTATTTTGACATGCCTGAATTTCAAAGTAATTTTAAGAGGAAAAAGCATATTTTCATAGAAACTCATATAGACTGTTAAAGATTTTTCTTATCTCTTTCTGCAAAACATTTTCCTTTCCCTGAGTGAATATATCCTTAAGTCTGTGCATTTGTACACAACAGTAATCAAGGATAAAAGCATGTTCTGCTTCATTATTTAAGATAGTGACTGCTTTACTTAAAATGCATATGTGTATCTGCCACCTCATAGACAATGATAAATGCAGCTATGCTGCCAATCTAAGGGTATAATTCTATTTTTAACTTAAGCTGTGCAATTAGGATGGATTTACTGTGTAATAGTCTTAAATTATTCAAGGCAATGTAGTGCCTCTGGCTGGCCGAGCAAGTGTCTATGAATTTTCTGGTACTGGTCATCTACTGATGATTGTGAGGGGCTACTTAGCCTGGAGAAGTCCAATTAACCCGTGTGTGTGTGTGTGTGTGTGTGTGTGTGTGTGTGTGTGTGTGTGTGTGTGTGTGTGTGTGTGTGTGTATGTTAGCATGTGTATGTACATTTTTATTTGTTAAACCAGAAACCAGACTGTGCTTCTGATGACGTGGCACTGTTAGAACCAATATATTGGCTGTGCTGATCAGCTACAGAGTACATAGGATACAAGGCCTTCAGTGGAACAAGGCCAATTCATGGCAGGGCACTTTTTTCAGACACTGTTCTACAAACGCAAGCTGAGCAGTGGCAAGATTACAACTTACTGCGTTGTGATATTTGTGTAATACAACGGGCAAATGTAAGTAATCGGCATAAATTTGTATTGTAGTATAACATGCATCTGTCTGGTTTTTTCTATTATTTTTTTTTGGGGGGGGGGCACAATTTAAGCTGCAAAACCTGCCTACTTTTAATGTCTGAAGGAGTTATGTGGGGTAGCTGCACCTTTGTAAATAAAATTAATAGTACGGTTGTCAGACATATAATCAAGAAGTCAAGCTTACATGCATACATGCACAAACACACACACACACACACACACACACACACACACACGTGTGATTGTTGCTCTATGATGGAAAATGTTCCTTCCAGCCTGTTTCTTACACTGCAGCTGCTGTTTTAGACACAAGTGTAGCCTTAGCACAGTCCTGATTAGGATTAAGGTGCTGCTAAAATCACTGAATAAACATTGCCAATAAGCAACTTTTCTCTTACAAAGAGGTTTCACTGCTTAAGAAAATGTTCAAAGCTACACATTTAAATTAATAGAATGGTTTGCTTCAGACTTCTGTATTATTATATTCCCTGATAGTTACTCATTATTCCAATAATATATGAGACAGTTAAGAATGTTGAAACACTTTGTAACAGCAACTTTTCTGGTTTATAAAGATAACGCACAACTCAGGTGTCCTGAGTTTGATTAGTGGTTTGGGAACCTGCTGGAGCTGGTACAGGGCAAGAGAGATGATGAGACACTGCCTATACGCCCCTTCAAGGGAACAGAATGTAGGAATGTGTTGCTGGTACACTACGAGCTGCACAAGCACATGTGGTGACAGCAGGGACATGAGAAGAGCAGATATTGCAGTAGGTGGGCAGAGAAAAATAGCACACACCACCCATACCTATGGAGTGTTTACCTCATGGTGCTCCTGCACTACCACCACGGTTGTATTGCTGCAGCACATCAGACAGAGGCATGATTTAATAGGAACCCCACACATTGGCCTAAATATGGGGCTCCCTGTTCTCTGCTCCTCAACAGAGCACAGTAGCATTCCTTGTCTGATGGAGGGACAAGTCCCATCATGCAAAGGGACATATCTGGCATACCACACCCCCCCCCAAGATGTTGCAGCTGTGGGGAAAGAAGGCTTTGTAGGGAAAGCTAAGAAACTGAAGTCACCTGTAGTTGGCCAACAAAAAATAAGAATAGATTAGTGGCTCGGGCAACTGAAGATGCTGCAAACAAAGTATCCATGGCAATTTTATAAGCTATGATATGAGATTTCATACAATGTGCAATGATCTGTAAGCCACTTTAACAGAAGTTAGCCCATGAGTATATTCATAGAAACATACATGACACCAATTTCAAAGACTCTTCTTCCACATAACTCTTTAAAGCTTCAGCTGAAAAAACCCAAATAACATGCTGTGATGACCAGGGCTGGATCCAGCAAAAAGTGACCTTGGCAGCTGCCTAGGGCCTGGCACAGCCATGAAACATTAAAGAAAATATTGCTGCCCTCGTAACGTGTAAGTGCTATTTGATTAGTATTAAAGGAAATATTTCTAGCTTTGTAACTTGTAACTGATATTAATTTAGCATTAAAGAAAATATTGCTAGCCTCATTCTTTCCCAAGTAAACAAAAATGAAAACATTGCTGTTCTCATGACGTGTGAGCAATATCCTTGCTAAACATTTAACTTGCTGCTTTGCGTGCAACTATAAGGTGTTAGTGATATAATATCTCACCCTTTAGACAACGAGCTCAAATCAGAGATATAATATCTCACCCTTTGAGCTCAAATCAGAGATATAATATCTCACCCTTTAGAGAGCTCCTGGAGCTCAAATCAGAGATATAATATCTCACCCTTTAGACAACGAGAGAGCTCCTGGAGCTCAAATCAGAGATATAATATCTCACCCTTTAGACAACGAGAGAGCTCCTGGAGCTCAAATCAGAGAAGTGCAGTACTGTTTGCTGATGATTGTTTAGAATGTAGGCAGCAGTATCGTCTGCCTTTTATTTGGGCTGGGAGGAAAAGAAGATATTTCTGCCAAAAACATGTATATGTTTGGGATTTTTTGTTTGGAAAGTTATTACTAAATGGTAGTACACGAACAAACAAACAAACTCAGTTTCAACTAAGAATGAACCAGGGGAAAAAGAAAATAATGAAACATGACAGCAGGCATGCAGTTAAACTACACATTCACCAATTTAAAGGACCCAGTCCAGGTGCCACTTTATGTCTGGAAAGTGTACAAGACTCATGTGGCTGCAAACATAAGAATACATACATTATACTTACGTTTTGACACAATTACTTAAAAATGATGCACGGCTGATCATGCATGAGTTTTGTTACTGCTTAGGTATATCTAGTGAATAACACAGTTACAAAGGTACAATGATAATATAATTCTCAATACTTTCTGCATAAACGAACAGCTTGCTACTTTTCCTTTATAAATGTTTTTTGATAACAGATTATAACTGCGACATCGTGTTCCCTAATTGTCCTATTTTCTTGTCTCTCCTCTCAGCTACATACTAGCCTAATACTAATTTTTGTCTCTGTTTGTTTCTATCTTACAGCTTGCCCATCTCTCTCTATTTCAGATGCCTCCCCCAACTTGCCCACACAAGAACTCCTGGACTGGCAAATAACTGTGCCCCATCTGCCTGTTCACTCTGAAAAATAGCATGAATGTGCGCCATTTTTCTGTAATGTTTTTTAAATATTTAATAATTCCTGTATACTTTATCTTATATTAAAATCATAGTCCTTTATTGCCTGAGGTGAGCACACCAGCATTCTCCCTTGGACATACTCCCTAACCTGGTTTCCCCTTAGTGAATGTGAATATTTTCAGTAGTCAGGATCACCATTAGGTGGCAGTATCTACCATATAATGTGTACTTTTCCCACTCACTGTAAATTAAAACAAAAGACAAGTAAACCTCAAAATTAGCTGCAGAGACTTGGCACTGTTTCCAATATACTACTATTTACTTGCTAGTTCCCAGATAGTCAATAACTGTGACCATATTTCAAATTTAAACATACTTAACATTGTTTTTTTCCAGTAGCCCTAGGTGCAAAAAGAAAGCACAAAATGTCTGTGCCACTGATTGTTTTCTGAACTTCCCCTCCTCATTACTCCTTCTTGGCTCTGCCTGCTCTGTTCACCCTCCGGCCTCACTCCACTCCTCTACCCTGGCCCTAAATTCCACCCACCCCCAGCACTTCTACCCTTAAACCCACCTAACCACTCCCATCCCTAACCTACCCTATCACAAGCAAACCCCACCCTTAATCACCTGTCCTATCACATACCCCCTTCTCTAATCCAACAACCTCTCCTCTACAACAATCTTATCCCACCTATAACTACTAACTATATTTGCTTTTACCACCTCCTCCCACTCTCACAAAACACAGCCATACTCAATACACTACCTCTAAATAAGAAATGCTAATCAAACCCTCACTAGCTTTAATCATCATATGCCTCCCTCTTCTCTTTGCCTACTTTCATTATCTAACCACACTTACTCACATTTCTCACTCCCCTTACACATAACCTCCACTTTCTTCAGATTTGAATCAATCCTCTCTCCTGTATCTCTCTTCCCCTCTTCTATCTTAATGACACTTACTTATTTAACAGAAAACTTATCCCTACCACATCTAAATCTGTCTCCATCCATCACACCCCAAACCAGTATTGCTTCTCCACTCTTAATCCCAACTCCAAATTCTCTAAACAACTTTCTTCCCTTCTATTCCAGCTGATCTCTGTCCTCTCTGGTGACATTCACCCAAACCCTGGTCCCTAACCCAACCAGAATACTACCTTACCCACTCCATCCCCCTCCTCTCTACACAAGTCTCTCATACTCGCTACAATAAATGCCCAAAGTTTATGCAACAAAGTTACTAACTTTCATATCAAAAAGTCCAAACTTATGAAAACCAAAGAAAAAAGAAAAAATTTGGTTGTTGTTTAACATCTGCTTTTAGCACAAGAATACACAATACTGTTTATGCGTAAAAACTTCTTGGATGCATACATTTTATATTTATTGTCTACTATTTGTGTTTATGTAGATTGATGGTATTTTATTTTCCACATTACATTATTGTATTAGTTTATTCACTATTTTCAACTGATCATTCATTTATTTAGATGTAACTGTTACACTTTTACGACTATGGATTATTATTATTTTTATGTGGTTAATGCTGCTTTAAATGTAACCTGCTGAATGACATCACGTTTTTGGGCTGTTAGCCCATTGGTTTAGAATTCCTGTACAAGTATTTTTAAACTGGGAAGTTATGAGTTTTTAACTTGTCTGAAGAAGCTGATTCACTTGTTTCAGTGAAAGCGCTCATGTTTATTAAACTGTTGGATACTCCGTTACTAGCTTTCATATGCCTGGCACACCCACAGCAAACCAGACATTTTAGCTGTCTCAGAAATATGGCTAAAACCTCACATTAAGGATATAGAAATTACTCCACCCAATTTTAGAATTATAAGAAATGACAGAATCAAAAAGAAAGGTGGTACAGTAGCCCTAGTTTACTCTTACTCCCTAACAGTTACTCCCTATATAAAGCCCATTCCATAATTTTCCACAGCTGAACTATCCCTGGCCCTCCTTAAGATAAATAACAACAAAAGCATATGTATAGCTGCCCTTTACATCCCCCCAGGAAACAATATCCCCATTCTTGAGGATATTCTCTCTTGGATGTCAATTAACATACAAAATGAGACTATACTCCTTGGTGACACCGATATTAACTGGTCTTGTGTAAACTCTCCCATAGCCTCACAAAACATAAATCTGTATAAATTCACCCAACTAATCGATTTTCCAACTAGACCTGTTAAAGATACTATCTCAGGAACTATTCTAGACTGGATACTAGTTTCTCACCCCCATACTATCTCCGATAAAGGTACCATACCCGACACACGTAGTGACAATCTCCCTGCCTTTGCAGGACATACACCTCTTTCTCTCCACTTACTTCATAACTATATCACAGCCCGTTCCCTCAAAAATGTCAGTGCTCAAACCTTCTCTAACACCTTAAAACAACAAATAGAACATTTTAAAAACCCTCTCTCTAGATGACGCTGTCTCCTACTTCAATTCTGAACTTCATAGCCTGCTCAACAGCTTTGCTCCCCTTAGGTCTAAAATGGTGAAAGCCAAAATTGCCCCATGGCTAACCAAGGAGACAGTCTTTCTCATGCATCTCCGCAATAAATTATGGAAACTGTACCAGAAACATAAGGCTCCCAATAACTTGGCCAACTATAGACAACTCCAAAACGGAGTAAAAAAACAAATTGCCATGGACAGAAAAACCTATTACACAACATTACAAAACAATGATAAATCAAACCCTAAAAAGTTCTGCAGCAGCATCTCTAACCTGCTTCAGCCTGGTAAAAAATACAATCTTTGTCCTGATCCTACTTCTTCTGATTTCTCCCTAGCTACACAATTTAACTCATTCTTTATTGGCTCAATAGCTAAACTTACCACAATCTTCCCTAATAAGAGCTCAGGCATATCCTCATCTCCCCCCATCAAGCCCAACCCACTCTAATTCTAACCCTACTCAGTACCCTCCTTTCTTATTCAAACCTATTTCAACTAGTACCATAAAAAACTCATTCAAAAATTAAAACCATGCTCAAATGCCCCAGGTGAGCTTCCCTCCAATTTCCTTAGGCTAGCTGCCAATGGCATAGCTCTGCCTATCTCCTTCCTAATAAACCACTCCATTCAGGAAGCTTATGTACCTCTTCTCTGGAAAAAAGCCTTCATTATTCCCCTCCAAAAAGGAGGCAACAATATAGAAATCTCTAATTTCCATCCACTAGCCATCCTATCCCCCATCTCTACAATTATTGAAAAATGTATCCACCTACAACTCCTACCTTTTTTACTAGACAATTAACTACTTACCCAAACACAACATGGCTTCAGACCCGGGCATAGCACAACAACAGCTCTCCTTTCCTTCACTGAAACCATCAACCACAATTGTGACAGCAGCATTGTATCAACCCTCCTCCTAGATTTATCCAAAGCCTTTGATACAGTTTCATATAAAGTTCTCCTATCCAAGCTATCCTATCCTAATCTTTCCTCATCCTCCATCAATTGGTTTTCCAGCTACCTTGCAAACTGCCAGCAAGCCGGCAAATGGAAAGGTTCCGCCTCTTCCTTCCTGCATACTATCACAGGTGTCCCACAAGGCTCTATACTAGGCCCACTACTGTTCATCATCGACTTCCATCACTGCATCCCTAATGCTAAAATGGTCCAATATGCTGATGATTCCACAATTATCTGTTTCGCCAAAACAACCCTTCTTACACTTACTAACTCAAGAAACTTTCTCCTGCACCGAATCATGGATGTCTAATAGTCACCTTGCTCTCAACCCTTCAAAAACGCATGTTATTTGCCCCTTTTAAATCTTCCAAAATCGATAAGATCTCTTTCTCAATAACAAGCCAAAACTCAACCCCACTTGAAATAGTTCCCCACTCTAAACTTCTAGGAGTACTCATTGATGACCAATTAAAATCTGACATCCACCTAAAAACTAATATCACGAAAACTCATCAAAAACTGGGTATGTTTTATAGCCACAACTGTTATCTTACTCCTTCAACCAAACACACCCTCTCTACTACTTATCTCCTCCCCTCCCTTCCCTTCTGTATGGTGCCCCTTTACTTACCAATCTTCAATCCTCCCTAAAGTCCAAACTAACTTCCTGCTACAACAAAATTGCTAAGTTTGCTACTGGTCCAAATACTCCTCCCACCACTGCAAAACTCCACTCCTTGAATTGGTTGGAACTCCCAAACTATCTTTCCAATATACATCTCTCCACTGCCCATAAATTCATCTTCCAACCTTCAAATTGCCCGCCACTCTCCTCCACACTCCAAATAAACCAGCCCAGTAGACTACTTAGGTCTAGCAATCATAACCTCCTGGAAATACATAAGCCCTCACAAACTACAGGGACACCTACTATCTTTCTCACAAGCACGAGTATAGAATTCCCTTCCCCCACTCATTCATACCACCCATAACCTCTCCTCCTTTAAGAACTTTCTCCACTCTCACCTCTCTTCCCACTGGGTATGCTCCTGTTCCAACCCCAACCCCACGTGACACACTTTCTCTATTATTTCCCTATTTCGGCCCTATAAAACTATACTCCAGCTTGTATTTCCTTTATCAACTACTGATGTTATTTGTCGATGATCTAAGAATACTCCATAACAACACTCCTCTCAAAAGTTTTCCTCATCCATTTTGCTGTTGCCTTGTTTTTCATTATCATAAATGTATAAATTTCAAACTTTTGACTCTTTATCGTGACACCATTTTAGAATTTTAGAATGGTCTTATTGCGGATTTTTATTGTAAACTGTATATTGACTTTCTGTTGATTTATATTGTACAACTTCATTTGAATGTACTGTGACTTTTGTTGACAACCGTATTTGAAGCTTTTCTCCCCAGGCCTCCATTGAAAACGGGTTTGTTTCCCGATAAAGAAACTGCAAATAAAGAAATAAATAAAATAAATAAAATGTTCGTAAAGAATAAATATAAAGAAATCAAGAGATCTGCATATAAAAAATGCCATATAAGGGCATTTCTATCTTCACCTAGCCAAACAATTCAAATGAGGTTGTCTGTAGTCAAAAAAATTACAATGGCCTTTTAAAGAAACACACTACACACAATATAACTATATATATATATATATATATATATATATATATATATATATATATATATATATATATAGGTAGGTACTAGGCTATCGGCCCAAGGGCCTACGTAAGCCTAGCCAACAAGGTTCCCTGGCTTATGCCACCCAAGAAAGTTATTTTCCTGTGCCACTGTCGAGCAGAGACACAGAAGTTATACTTCTGTCATAACTGGTAGCATTATATAAAGAGAAAATTCATGTGGCTCCAAAGGCAGAAAATGGATTAAGAGACAGACAAATCATGTAAAGCAAAGAAGGAAGGATATGATTACAGCAAGGTGGACATATCTCCTATTAGCATAAGCTCATTTTCAGTCTGTGTATTCTATGTCTGAGTTAAAATGAAGTCCTAAGTTACTCCAAAATTACTCTTTTGCACTGGTCTGGATGAAAAACAAAATTAAAGCTATATGAAGTAGGACTCATTAAAGCGAATTGGAACATATGTCAAAAAAAATTATTTGAAAACTAAAGACAATGATTGTATACAGATGTACACAAATTACATGTGCAAAGTTACCGAAATCTTTAGAAGTTACTCAACAGTTGTGCAGTTTTTATAATAAGGGTGCAGATTTATGTATTATGACAAGAATACACGGCACTTCAGCAATAAACTATTTGAACACAACCAGACTTTGATTTCTTTTCAGAATGTGGTATATTGCAAACTACAAACAAGCAACTTTTCTCTTACACAGAGGATGGTTGAAAATTAGGTATGAATCCTAATATGATAAACCACTAACACACTGTAACATGCAAGTTATAAAACAAAATGTCCTGACCTTCATACTGAGAAAACAGTGCAGAAAAAAGATCTCAATGAAACATAAAAAAAAATCATTATTTCAAAAAGAGTTGATTTTAACATCAAAGGCACTAAGTTACAAAGTTAAGGATGTCTGGATTTTCACAAGGACCAGGTCTGATCATATGGCTAATTCCCTGACATTGTTTTTAGCTGGAATTATGAGCCAGTTTATAATTGTTTAGATCTGAGTGGGGGATTTTGGAAATAAGTTCATCTAACACACCATAAAACTGACACAGCATTAATAACCATTTTAGTACACATGGAAGACTTTGTGTTTTACTTTGTGTGTATATAGATATAGATGTATCTATGTATCTATATACATATATAGATAGACACACATACACAACTAGCTGTCATCTCAGTGGGGTACAGGGAAGAAAGACTGAATACAAACCTGACAATCCAAATTCAACCTGTGGCTTGGGAGTTTGAAGAGTTGAAAATAGGGTGTGTGGAACAAAGAGGCTTTGACCTCCACATCTCTCTCTCAATTAAAGGGTACTGCTCAGTTGCAGAGGTGGGTAAGAGTACCTGTTGGAGATGTGGCTGCCATACTAAGTTCATTCATGAAATGAACTAGGTAAAAGGATGATGTTACAGCATACTACAGCACCCCCTTCCCTAATGGACAAGTATCAGCAATCATGGTAGGGTGACTAATAAAGTGAGAATCTCTAGCCAAGTCAGAACTATGACTGACACTTAGTTCTCCTGTTTCATTGTGGTGCAGTAGCAACTAACACCTTATGCTAGACTACAGGCATTCGTGTTTGGGGGGGGGGGGGTGCTCTCACTGAATGTGCTCAGGTGAGTTCATCATTTGGACCCAAAGGAAGTCTGGGTGATTAAATCATAGGTGGAGATAAGTGTGAAGAAAATATGACATCACTCAGATGCTGGGTATATATGTGGAAACACTCCATTTAAATGAATATAGGCAATACCACATTTTTGAACAGCCAACAGAAGTGATAGAAAATCACTTAAATATCTTCTGTTGGTGTTTATCTGAGATCATAGTACTGTGGGAATCTGGGAATTTGCCCTTTCCCTGCTATTGTGCAATCTCAGTGTTGGTATATATATATAATTATCAGGGTGTATTTAGTGGGGTGCAAGGAAAAAACAGGATTTTTTTTTCATTATTTTGAGTTTTGATTATTTTTAATTGATGCTTTGCTATTCAATGTATTTGTAATTTGATATTTTGAAGTATATCCCTCTCTCTCACTATATATATATATATATATATATATATATATATATATATATATGGGAGCCCTTCATTTGTACGAACTTTCAAATGTTCAAAACTCATATGACCGACACCATACGAGCCAACATTTGAAAGGCCAACAAATGATAATGGAGATCCCGCTAATCCCGCTACAGTGCGGGACTGGGAGATTCCACTTTCCTGCACTGTAGTGCAATCTCAGAGTGAGAATATTTATGCAGCAGTGGGTGTGGGGGTGCAGGGGGCTTGCCCCCCTGCATAACACAGTTTTACTGTGTTTACAAGTAGGTAATGTCGATCATATGGTGTCGGCCATATGAAAGTCGACATACTGAATGGTCGACATTCTGAAGTAGACCCATGTATATATATATATATATATATATATATATATATATATATATATATATATATATATAAAAGCCACAGCAGCATTCAATGGACCAGCAAATGAGTTAGGAAGCCACAATACATAAGTAAGCAAATGAAAATCACAGCAAATTTATTATGAGGTAAGCACTTTTGTAGTGATAAACACTACTTCATCAGACCATAGCTGCATTTGTAACAAAAGTAAAATATATACTGCTCTCAGTTAAGTCCATAATCAATCAGAGAAATGTAATCATCTATTAATACCTCATTAAACATCTAAAGGACATAAATATAAACTGACTAACTTTTTATAATGATATCTAAAACTTATGCATAATTTTCAAAAACATAATAGAATACATAATAAGAATATACAGTTATAATCGACAGCTATGTAACTATTTAAAACTATTTAAATAGTATTGTATTTTTTAAAATGTGTTTCAGGGGAACTCTAGCACTCTAGAACTCTGTCTGCTTTTAACCTGATAATACATCTAGTTTCAGATGTTTCAGTTTGATTAGCAATATCTCCACCTTGTTCATTTTCCCAAACCTTCTCCATCACAAGGAACCTAAAAGAACATGTGGATCCTTTGATGGAGTCATGTTTAGCTAAGGCATTGGTTAAGACTGCATTCCTAATGTTTAAAAGATGTTCCCTAATTCTGAATCTCAATTTCCTATTGGTCTTAACTACATAGAAACCGAGCAGGCATTGCACACTGCCATATATACCACATTAGAGGTATTGCATTCTGCTATCACATTAAACTTAAACTCTGTGCCCAGGTCTGGGTGCATAAACTTATTAGTAACATCTATATACTCACAATGGTTGCATTTAGTGCATAGAAAATTCCCTTTTCTAACACTCACTGAAGCTAATTGCATGCTCCCTTTGGGGTAACATAATAATCTTTTAAGTGATTTTTTTATTCTTAAACAAAAAATCAGGTCTGTCCCCTACTATACTCCTGATTTCGGGGACATGCGTTAGGACTGGCCAATATTTCTTAATTACATCTGTTACAATACTGGCATTGTAAAATATGTTGGTACACAAATCATTTTTCTGTTTGTCTCCCTAGCCTTTTCATGGACCTCTCTATGTGAGGAGAAATAAGGCTTCCCTAAATCATCCCTCAGGATCATTGTCTCATCCAGAACCCTGTGACTAACCTCTCTCTGCAAATCTTTCCCTAAGATCTGCTATTTCCTTCTTAAAGTCACCATCACTGGCCATCAACCTAGAGACCCTCAATGCCTGTCCTTCGACCACATTCCTGAAAACATGTTTCGGGTGCATACTCTTCTAGTGTGTTCCTATGACATTCCTTTCTATATATTCTGGTGGCAAAACCCTTCTCATGGTTCCTAAAAACCTTAATGTACAATAACTCAATCTCCTCCTGTGAGCTACTTAGATCAAATTTGAGGAAGGTGGTGCTGTGGTTAATATCCCGATGAAATAGTTCTAAGTCAACCTGACTCCCACACCACAGCAAAAAAAAGGTTGTCTAGCAAGCACCTGCAAAACACTATCTGATATCATCTGTTTGAGTTCAGAATGGACTAATTTTCCCATCTGGCCTTGACCAAGCTAGCATAACTCTTGGCACTGGAAGTGCCCATGGTCACACCATTCTTCTGCAAATATAATTTGTTGTCAGAAACATAACATTATTATGCAACACTTAACTCCATGAGAAAACATAACAGGTATTTACATCTATTGTCATGGGTTCCATCTGAGATTAAATAATGTCTAAGCATCTCAACACCAGTGTCATTGGGAATGGGGGTGAACAAAGATTCACATCCAAAGTTACTAACAAAATCGAGTCATTACTCATGTCAAAATTTTGCATGAAATCATAGAGGTCCTCCAAAAATTGTTTTGAATCTTTCAAAATAAATCAATTTCTGTCTACGACTGGTGGGAGAAATTTCTCAATATAAATAGACAAGGGTTCAGTGGAGCAATTATGCCCTGACACTATGGGTCTTGGGGGGAACATTGGATTTTTGTGAACTTTCGGAAGTCCTTGTATAGTAGGAATCAAACGTTTAGAAACTTTGAAATAATTAAACAAGTCCGTATTGCTCTCATTGTTAAAAAAAATTCATATAAAGCAGCTTCCAATCTTTTAATCATTAGATTCATCTCATCATTACTAATAATTCTATAAGTCATAGAATCATTCAACATGTCACTCCTTGTACCATAACAATATTCCCTATCCATTATCACTTGTCGACCCACCCTTGTCAGCTGGTTTAATTACAATTGTTTGATCTAATTGTAGACCCTTTAAAGTTTCATACTCATCCTTGATCACATTATAAAACCTATCACTTTTATTAGGCTTCCTTAAAGCTTCAAACATTTCATTCTCACATAAACCAAAGAAACATCCATGACCGGATGATTAGGTGGAATATGTGTACTAGATTTTCTGAAACATCATTATCATTGTTGTCATTTTTAGACAACAATTTAAGTAAAACATTCCTACTGAAAAGTCTCAAGTTCAAAATAGTCTCCGTTATCTCTGTCCCTTGGGTGGGTATGAACAAAAGTAAACTGAGTTCCTCTGCTGTTAAAACCCTTGAGAAAATGTTCCATACTAACGAGCATTTATTTCCATGTCCTTCCAAGCCTTTTTCACCATTCTGGTTGTCTGGGAATCCTGTGACATCTTTCTCTTGGTGCGGACGCTGCTGAAAGACCTCTCTTCCTTAACACATAATCTGAAGTTTCTAATCTGATTAGTAAAACCTGAAAAAACAATCCTTGGCTCTTCATATATGCTGATATTTGTTCTGGTGAGCCCAAAGATACTCTACCCATCTCATCTGAGGACATCGCAGGCCCAACAATCTTATCTCATAGACCCAACATTTTCTGAAAGTCCACTGCTCCTTTCTCTGTGTTGTTAAAACCAGTATTCGCTGAAGTAGATGTCATGGTGACCTCTAGTGTTGGAAGAGCATTTTCCTTGCATTTGGCTCCCAGCCTCTCATTCATCCCAGTGCACTCATTGAGGGAATTAGCAGCTACATCTATATCAGCTTCAATTGGTTAAGCAGTCTGTTTACTCAAGGTAGTCTCAATCTTCTTCCCTGTCTCAGGATCAGCTACGCAAGTTTTCGGCCACAGAAAAAATGTCCCTCCTTAAAATCTCTTTTATCCCTCTCCAATTTATTGAATTTCTGCTGTAGCAGTCTATTTTCAAAGACACTAATGGAATCTAAAATAATGCTTAGAGATTAATCACAGCACCACCTTCCTCAAATTTGATCTAAGTATCTCACAGGAAGAGACGGAGTTCTTAGACATTAAGGTTTTTAGGAACCATGAGAAGGGTTTTGCCACCAGAATATATAGGAAGGAATGTCATAGGAACACACTACTTCCCAGGAAGAGTATGCACTTGGAACATGTTTTCAGGAATTTAGTCAAGGGACAGGCGTTGAGAGTCTCTAGATTGATGGCCAGTGATGGTGACTTTAAGAAAGAAATTGCAGATCTTAGAGAAAGATTTGCAGAGAGAGGTTAGTCACAGGGTTCTGGATGAGACTATGACCCTGAGGGATGATTTAGGGAAGCCTTATTTCTCCTGACATATAGAGGTCCATGAGAATGCTAGGGAGACAAGAGCAATGATTTGTGTACCGACATGTTTTTCCAGCAACACCAATATTGTAACAGATATAATTAAGAAATATTGGCCAGTCCTAATGCATGACCCTGAAATAAGGGACAATCCTAATTTTTTGTTTAAGAATAAAAAAAAATCACTTAAAAGATTATTATGTTACCCCAAAGGGAACATGCAAGTAGCTTCAGTGAGTGTTAGAAAAGGGACTTTTCCCTGCACTAAATGCAACCATTGTGAGTATAAAGATGTTACTAATAAGTTTATGCACCCAGACCTGGACATAGAATTTATATTTAATGTCACAGCAGACTGCAATACCTCAAATGTGGTATATATGGCAGTGTGTAATGCCTGCTCAGCGTTCAATGTAGGGAAGACCAATAGGAAAGTGAGATTCAGAATTAGGGAACATCTTTTAAGCATTAGGAATGCAGTCTTAACCAATGCCTTAGCTAAACATGTCTCCATTGAAGGATCCACACATTCCTTTAGGTTCCTTGTGATAGAGAAGGTTTGAGAAAATGACCGAGGTGGAGATATTGTTAATCAAACTGAAACATCCGAAACTAGATGGATTATCAGGTTAAGAGCGAACAGAGGGAGGGGACTAAATGATAGAGTTCCCCTGAAACCCATTTTAAAAAACAGAATGCTTTTTAAATAATTTTAAATAGTTGCATAGCTGTCAATTATGTGTATATTCTTATTATATATTCTATTATCTTTTTTAAAATTGTGCGTAAGTTTTAGATATCATTATAAGAAGTTAGTTTGTATTTATGTTCTTTAGATATTTAATGAGATATTGATTAATAGACGATTACTTTTCTCTGATTAGTTACAGATTCAGCTGAGAGCAATATACATTTTATTTTGGTTACAAATGCAGTTATGGTCTGATGATGTGGTGTTTATCACTATGAAAGCGCTAACCTCATAATAAATTTGCTGTGATTTTCATTTGCTTACTTGTGTATTATGGCTTCCTAACTCATTGGCTGGTCCAATGAATGTTGTTGTGGATAATTTCTGTTATTTTTCTCCTCAACGGCCCACTTATTCAAGCTGTGACCTTATTTGTGTTTTTATACATATATATATATATATATATATATATATATATATATTATCGAATTGCAGTTTGTCGACACTAAAAATATAAAAATCTCACATCATCGAACCAGTGGAACAATTAAGATCTACTCAGGGTAAGTAACCACTTACCATAAAGAAACAAAATGCAAAACCACACCATCCCTAACCCACCCAGGTGAGACTCCCACACCCAAATGTAGGGGGCTTCTCGCCCACACCCCCTTAACTAAATATACCAACTCCAAGATCACACTAAATCATGGAGATCCGTTAGGACAGCTACTGCAACCAATGTTCCTATTTAGTACATTTCCCCACTGCCTTTACAATTCCTTTGTTAAAATTTAACAAAGGAATAGTAAAGGCAGTGGGGAAACGTACTGAAATAAGAACAACCTTAGTTACAGTAGCTGTCTTAAGGGATCCTGTTGTAAAGGCAGTGGGGAAGCATACTAAAATAAGAACAACCTTAGTTATGGTAGCTATCCTAAGGGATTGCCACGGTGTTCCTTGTTTCTTGTCTTAGCGCACAGCTGCACCAATTGTGCTTTTCAGACAGATTGTTCTACAGTGAAGAGGTGCGGCAGCCTTCTGGTTTCAGTGATGTAGCTCACCGGGAAATGTCTCAGTGAAGTGATGTTGCAGCCTTCTGGTTTCAGCAATGTAGCTTGCAGGGAAATGTTTCATGAGCTACATGTCAGAACCCAAAAAGTAAGTGCTGGTACATGTCTGGAGAGAGGTAGTGGTAGGTGTGTGTGTGTGTGTGTGTGTGTGTGTGTGTGTGTGTGTGTGTGTGTGTGTGTGTGTGTGTGTGTGTGTGTGTGTGTGTGTGTGTGTGCGCACGCACACATGTGTGTATGCATGTCTTGTAATGGTAAATGTGTCTGTGCCTGGGAGGTCACAGTAGGAAGGGGTCATTAAACAGGTTTACATGTGAGTATATATGGGTGAGTATGACCATGAGTGTGATCATATTTGTGGCTAGTGGTTTTTGAGTTATCTGTGTCTGTGCATATATATGCATCTGTGTGTGTGTGTGTGTGTGTGTGTGTGTGTGTGTGTGTGTGTGTGTGTGTGTGTGTGTGTGTGTGTGTGTGTGTGCGCACATTTCTGTGTGCATATGTGGATGTGGGATGCATTAGCTGTCACACCTCTCAACTTTCTTAGAGTAATATATAAAGCCCGTTATCCAAGGGGGGAGGGGTACTAGACACCAGGGATGTTCTTTAAACATTATTCTAAGCCACTTAGAACAAGCATGAAGAATTTCCATTTTGCAGAACAAAGCACTTTCTGAAGAATAATTACTATGAAACTCTAATGTCTGGCATTGACTGACTGGAATCATCTGAGTTACAAAAGAAAGGGCAATATGAGAGGCAAAATCAGGGATGTTCTAAAAAATCAAGGACAGAGAGATATGTATGAGTAGGTGTGTACATGTATTTGAAAGTGTGCTTGTGTGTGGGAGAATGAAAAGGGGTGGATGGCTATGCCAATGTGATGCATGGACCAACAATGGTGATTACCACAGGAAAGTGCTGATTAACACTAGCGGTAACACCATCCAATTCAGAGACATTCTAATTAGTCGTTACTGAGTTCGTTCCTTGTTGGAGCTAAACATGTCTCTAAATCACATAAATTCAATATTTCAAAATCAGAGTTAAACAAACATTTTAAATAAAAATGCATTTTTCAGAATACAGTTAACTATAATTCGTAGTTTGCTTTCAGTATTTACTGTAAGAAAGAACAATCATCCAAAGAAAACAGAAGTAACATAGGAATTTTCTCTGCTGAGCTGGAAAATGTATGAAACACAAACTGTCAAGAACTAAAGAATGTACAACAATGTAGGACAAATTAAGAAGCAATCTGTCAAATCCTCCTTAACTGGCAAAATGTGTGTGTGTGTGTGTGTGTGTGTGTGTGTGTGTGTGTGTGTGTGTGTGTGTGCGCGCATATGTCTTTAGGCACAGGCTCATCTGTCCTCCAGTTGACTGGCAGTCTTACACTTTTTGCTGCTAGGGTAGTATCAGGCTCTAGACCCCCTCCCTCCAAGGATCCTGCAATCAAGTATGGTCTTCATTGTTTAGTGGGATATCTGCCACAGCACCTTTAGCCCCAGACACACAACTCCAAAAGAATGTGAACTGATGATGCCACCTCACTCCTCCCTTCCATCTGCCAGATCCAGCATGCCCCTGAACTGCTAACAAAACTTGAGTCAACATTAGGGTATTATTTCACAATGCTAACAGATTTGGCCTTTATCTGTTGTACCTTTAAAACTTTTTTCAGCTTCCATTCTGAACAAGCTTCCTTTAGTAGAGCTCAAATACATCCTATTATAATAAAACACACTTTCAATGCAAGACTAAAAGAATCAATGCAAGAGACAGCACTAAACGGAACACAGGCTTAAATCCTGGGTCTTTACTGAACACAAACTTAGTGTTTTCATCTTGTCTTGACATAGGAGTTCATCAGAGTTAGTTTTCAGGAAATTACCTCACACTTTAAAAAAAAAAAAAACATTCTACCAATCACATCAGTCACCTACTGAATAATTAATCAATTCATGACATCCATTTAAAAAAGTTCTATAAACACTTAAAGAACACATTGAATCCAGCATTTAATACATAATTTATGAATTACATAATTATTTACTTAAAAACTTGTTTTATAATAATAATCTACTCAAATAATAAATTGTATGGTTTAGCCATATCTTTAAAAATACTACTGATAGAAATGTTTTCATTTAAGCCATGTTCTGTACAAGTATTTGACACATTTGCCACATAACCTGTTTTATTTCCAATCCAGTATCAAAGTACCCCTTGTTTTATCTGCAACTATTGTATCAATAAAAAATGTAAATTTCTTAAACTCCTTACATTTTTAGAAAATTTCTGCAAAGCATTTGTTTTGTTCCCCTTTTTATATCATTCAAATGTTCATAGATTCTGTCTTTTAATTTTCTATTAGTTTTCCCCACATAAAATGCCAAACAAAATAAACAAGTAGCTAATTAAACAACCATAATGCTGTTAACAATTACATAATCCTGGGCTTCCCCACAAGAGTAGGGTCTATCAGTGACACACTCACAATACTTTCAGTTCAAACACTTAATCATTTTTGATCTGAAATATTTTTGTCTATTATTTTGTCTTTTTTCTAGACATTTCTTATTTTTTTCCGCTACTATAAGTGATCTAGTCTTTATCCCCTAACTTCTGTTTATTCTGCAGAGTAACATTTTATTTCTGTACAGCCCTAATAATCTCACATATCCCATGTGTTTCATGATTGTAAAGAATCACCATTGTCCCTGTGTTATTTAAATACCATTCTTTTTTTATCATTTAATTTGTGGGACTCAGGTGATGAATTAATTCCTAATACTCGTGCCAATATATTTGTCTGACCCCATATTATCTCTTTTTAACCTTCTCAAATAGCTTTTTTGGGGCAATTCCTATCTATGAACACTTTTCTAGACTTTAATTGCATACCCTTTGATGAGGATATTTTACTTGTTACCATGGGTAGGATCAACTTGTTTACTGTTATTTCTCATGACTGTGGATTGACCTATTTTTTTCAACATTTTAAGTGAGGAAGAAAATGTTAGTACTACAGAGATTTTAACTTTAAGTGAGTTTTTGGGCATGGTTTTGAGTAATATTTTTTGTATTTTAAAGAAGAGCTGAGTGGCCTAGTGGGCTAATGCACTATGGGAGCCAACTGTGCTCTCATTTATGTAAATTTATTGTTGGCAGAATGGGAAAAGCAGTATGTATTCAAGTCTCTCAGGTTTGATTATGTATTTAAATATTTTAGATTTTTGGATGACATTCTGTTTTTAGGGAAAAGGGATTTAGAAGGCTTTGAATATTTTTATGATTTCTGAAATAAAATGGCTGTTTTAGAAAATACGTATGAGTACAGTTATGATAAAATAAATTACCTGGATATTACTATTAGCAAAAATAAAAAACTGAAAAAATATACATCAAGTATTCATTGTAAGGAAACATACCTTAATTAATTTTTACATTTCAAAAGCTGTCACCCATTATTTCAAAAGAGAAACGTTGTGAAGAGACAGCTGGTGAGGCTTTCACTTTTAGTTACTGAGGATGATGTTTTCTTTACTGAATTAAGTATTTAATAAAAATGTTTATATATAGGAGATACCCAAAAAAAGTTATTTGAGAAGGTTAAAAAGAGATAATATGGGGTCAAACAAATCGATTTGCACCATTATTAGGAAGTAATATTTCCCCTGAGTCCCACACATTAAATTATAGAAGTAAAGAAGGGGATTTAAATAAAATAAGGGCAATGGTGATATCTTACAATCATGAAAAACATGAAATATGCAAGATTATTACGGATGAATGGAATTAATTTTTTAAACAGGAAAATAAAGAGAAGTTAGACGAAAAAACCCAGATCACTTACAGTAGAGCAAAAATATATTAAAAAACAGTGTGGGAACTGTAAGTAGTGTAAATATGTCAAAGACTGACCTTACATTTGTGTAGAAGGGCATCTGAGGATTGCTGAATGCCCTAGATTATGTAACAGTAACACCATTAGGGTTGTTTAATTAGCTATGTGTTTATCTTGATTGGCATGTTATGTGAGGAAAACCAATAGGAAATTAAAAGTTAGGATCTGTGAACATTTACATGACACAAAAAGGGGAACAAAATAAATGTTTTGCAAAAATGTAAGGAGTTTAAGAGATTAACATTTTTGTTACTGATACAATAGTAGTAGATGAAAACTTTGATAATGCACTGGAAATAAAAGAGATCATGTGGCAATTGTGTTTAAATGTTTCCACAGAACACAGCTTAAATGAAAATATTTCTATCAATAGTATTTTTAAAGCTATGCCTAAAAATATAATTTATCATTCGAGTAGAGGATTATTATTATTATTATAAAATAAATTTTAAGTAATTATGTAATTCATAAATGATGTATTAGAACTTTTTATATTGATGTCATGAATTGATTAATTATTCAGTAGGTAACTGAAATGATTGCCAGAATTTTTTTTTTAAGTGTGATGTAATTTCTTGTAATTTCCTTTTGTAAAAACAGGATGAAAGCACTAAGTTTGTGTTCAATAAAGATCTGGGAATTAAGCAGGTGTCCTGTTAAAATACTTATCATGGCTACTATATTATATGCCTCTTATTTAAAAGGATAAGTGCAAAAGCTGTGGTAGCACTATTGCTGTGGCTCTATATTTGGACATACTGCCTCTACATGAAAAACATTAATTGACTTAATTGCATGAAGTTTATAGAAGTGATGTTAATTATAAATACTAACAGCTCTTTTATATTATCATTCTCAGGAGCTTTCTTTTATGCTTGCCATGCAACTGCACATATCTGAGTCTATACAATTCTGCACCATGGTGTACTGCCACTGTATAACTGGAACTGCATAACACAGCTAAACAAACTTTTAAAAGGACAGCCATATCCAGTAAACAACAAAGGTCTTACACTGGGTATGAGAGATGGAAACAAACTTAAAATGATTCCTGATTAATTCTCACATTCCTGCATTCAGGTCTTTGGCTTATGTGAGTTGATAGTACTACCTACAAAAATGATTGTGTCAGTGTTAATGATAGCAGTGTAACATGGATCTTCACATTTGCACCTGAATATAACATGGTGGCTGGCATTGTGGATGACAATTTTGATAATTTTCCTTCTTTGGTAATTTAGTCCCAGTACAACATTCAAAAGGCACAAGACATCATGCAACATGAAGCAGTATGATACGACATTCTTTACAAGTGTTCTTTACAGTGTTACCTGGGTCCTCCTATCCTGTCCCCACTTAGATACTGCGGTGGTATACGTCCGTGATACAGCTTCCTACTCTATCACAACATGTCACTTGTGTGACAGTTCCAGAGCTGAGATAGAAGTCCGCCATGGATCACCTCAGGCATTGCATTTTTAAAGTTGGTTATGGGACAAGCTATGGAAGCAGAATAGTACAAAGTCCTGCATCCCTCACTTTACTTTAATATCATTTATTAATTTGTTAAAGAAGTAAGTGAGCTAGTGATTATGGACCCTTCTCAACCATGATTCTGCTCACATGGATAAAAGTAAGTACAATATATACATATGTATATATATGGGTCTACTTCACATGATCAAACTTTCAAAAGTTCGACTTTCATATGGCCAAGACCATATGATCAAACTTTTGAAAATTCGAATATCAAATACAAAAATTTAAAAAAAAATTACCTGAACAATTTAAGCAGGGGACCAAGCCCCCCTGCACTCCCCACACTCCCTGCTATTTATATATACCAACTCCAAGATTGCACTATAGTGCGGAAAAGGGAAATCTTCTTATAACCCATGCATGTATCCCAAGTCTAATTACTTATAACCGTTCTAACTTTCAAAAGTTCGATCATATGGTCTCGGCCATATGAAATTCAAACTTTTGAAAGTTCGAACATATGAAGGAGCCCCATATATATATATATATATATATATATATATGTATGTATATATATATATATATATATGTATATATATATATATATATATATATATATATCTATATATATATATATATATATATATATATATATATATATATATATATATATATATATATATATATATATATATATGTGTGTGTGTGTGTGTGTGTGTATAAATATATATATGTATATATATATATATATATATATATATATATATATATAGAGAGAGAGAGTTAGTTAGTTAAAGGCACTTCACAGTACCTAATCAAACAACATATTTTTGGAAGGGGGTGGAAATTGGGGTGCACAGAGAAATCCTAATCAGACTTGGAGAACATGCAAGCTCCACATATTCAGCACTGATCAGAACTAAACATTGGATCGTGAAGCTGTGAGGCAGAGACTTTAACCACTGTACTGCCCAAGTTCTTCAGGGAAAGGAAAAAATAAAGCAAAACTATGCTCACACACAGTAAAAGGGCATATCTACTGACCTTATCAGAAGGAAGCCTGCAATAACACAAAGCAATTCTGCAATGCTAATCAGAAAATTACTCGATTCAATCCATCATCTCAGCTTTTTTCTTCATTGTTTTAATTAGCACCATTATCCCAAACAGTACTGTTATTGCATTAATCTCAGTGTTGTAGGAAAGCAATACAGAAGCAGTGCCAAACTTCAATCTTAAGCAAGCCTCCTACTCCTTTAAAGGGAAACTTAGCGAAGAAGCTCAAGCTTTGTTCCCTACATCCTGACAAACCACTCCATTCTCAGTTTCTGAAAAAATGAACAACTTTCAGCCTGTTTCCAATCACCACTGTCTCTGTTGAAATAGGGGGGTTTTCGTCCTAAATAAAGATGAACCATCTATAGCAGTCAGCAAGTGCTCCCCCATTTGAGAGTTTTTAGAAAAATGTCCTCATTTCCTCTTGCTACAACATCAAATCAAGTACAGTTTCCATCTCAGAGTGGGGATTCTGACATGATCATAAAATACCCAGATTTCTGCATTATGTGAATGAATCTGAGTGGTGCTCTTGATGCCTCATTCCCTGGTATATCAAACACATACAGGACTATCAACCACCACCCTCCAATTAAAGCTTCTTGATATCTAGGAACTGTCTCTCAAGCCAGCAAGGATGAAGGACTTAGGCTGTCAGATGAAAAGAAGCAGCTTCCTACTAGGTGCTCTGCAGAGCTCGCTGCTGATATATTACTACTTACCATCCCTATCAACAAGAAGAAACACTGGTGCTTCCAGATTACTCCAGTCTTATTTGCAGTCAAATAGTTTTCAAGAGTTATCACTCAAATCATCCCTTCACTCTCAAAATGAGACTGAACCTTTTGTTCAAAGCATTCATTTTTACTGGAGTAGCACAGGGGTCAAGTCTCAGTAAACCAATTTCTGTTCACTAACTTCATTTACTCTGTCCCCTCTGTCCAAGCTAGCTACAGCCCTACTGCCATACAGGGAAAGAACCCTAGCTATGACCCATGCATGTATCCCAAGTCCAATAACTGGTTCAGGCACCTATGGAGTTGCCTGAGGGAAATCATGAAGCCTCTGCCTGCTAGCCTCCCTTATGCTGTGGAGGGAGGCTTGGCATGACATGCTTAAAGAGATAGTACTAATCTTAAAGCAGCTGCAGAAAAAACGTCTTGAAGTAGCAGGTGGGTCAGACATGCAGATGAATTTTGGAGGCACTTTTCACTGATAGAAATAGAGCAGGATGTTCCTACAAGATACTTCATGGAAAGTATTTACTGATCACCTTCTAAGCAAGAAGAAATCTGGACAAAGCCTAAAATAAATCAAATACTGCTCTTATAAACTTAGAAAGTTGCTAGAATTACATAATTTCTGTCAGGGTTCATTTTCTGAAGGATATGATGTCTGAAACTCAGTTGTATACCATTATTTAGTAACTTCAATCCTCAGTAATTTTCCAGAAATCCACAAATTTTATAATAAGCAGACAAAATATGAGGCAAAAATCAGGGCATTCTGTGAAAATCTGGACAGTTGAGGGGTATGGGAAAGCAGTGTCTAATACATACACTCCAGTCACACATGTTACCTAACAAACCCAGTACGTACAATTATATGTGAGTATGGTGGCTCTTTGGCACCTCATCTTACATGCAAATCTCAATTGCCAGCTTCAGGGGTCAGGCTGGCAACTACAGCTGGCAGGGGTAAGCTGGGTTAGTTAGAGGACTATTATGGGGAAGCTATACCACAGTAGAAGAAGCAATCCCCCCAAAAAAAGCTGTTGGCCACCTCTCCTAAGACCTACATTTATCCAGTTTTGTCATTTAAGCTGATAGCAGTTTAGTTATCTTGAAAACTTCTGAAAACATCAGTTCTTTAAGAACTAATCCCCAAAAAGACCTCAACGCATTCATCAGCTAAGTTCCAACTAATGGTGGGCTCTGTTCCATCACCATCCTATCTCCCTCTCTCACCCTTCAAACCGACTGCATACAAGCGGTCTCTGTATGCAGCTATCTGGTACCTACCCCTCTTGTTCTCTCTGACTAACCACATTACCCACCTCAAGAAAAAAAATCAGCTTTTTCCAATACTGTCCCAAAATGTGCATTTTCCTTACAACATAACTATGTAAGGCAATCAGAACAGCTATGCTCCATACTCAGACTGAATATGGACTCCCCTTCTTTCATATTCTTATTTCTCAGATGTTAAAGACCTACAAATCCTTAGCAATTTTATCTGAAGATTAATTCTGCTATCATCAAAACTTGTTTGTCACTGTACTGCCCTCTCTTGTACAAACAGTCTTCTGAATAAAGAATGGACAGATATTTTCCTTCACAAAAATCATTACACAAAACATCTCTTTTCAATGTGGCCTTAAACTTCAATTTAGAATTGCACCACATAATAATAAACCTCAAACCAGCTTTGCACTCCCTTCTCTAAAGATCAATAAATGTTCTAGTTTCAAGTCATTGGCTTCTTTTACTGTTGTACCTAAAGTCTAGGATGAACTGCTTTCTGAAATCAAGAACAGTGAATCTTCAAATGAGTTCTGTGCTAAACTGAAAGGTATGTTTAAAGACTTATTTCCAAGCTCCTGTTTCACAAAGCCCATAAATACTTAAGCTCTTCTCTTGGGTGAAATCTATTTTACTCTTTTTTCACTTCATCAAATGTTCTTGGCAACAATTTATTATTCTAGCAAATACTATCCTATGCCATTAAAAATGTTTGGTTTTTTTTCTGTTCTTCTACATCTTACCAGTTCTTGACATTTTACATACTGACTTGCTGATTTAACCTTTATGGCTGCTTACGTTATTCAGTTTCAGTTTAATGCAACATGCTACCAAATGTAGCATTATGAACAATTTTTGTAGTCATTCTAACCTGTGATAATAATCTTTTGTTTTAAAGTTGCTCAGAATTGTTTGTCTATTTAAGTTACCAAGTAAACATTTTTAAGATTCCTCCAAACTCTCAAACACTCTTCTCATGTACTATTCACTTACTGCATGCATGTCTTGTGAACATAATTTTGTCAACATGTTATTAATATATAGTTATGCATTATAGGTCATCCTGCATTTAAAAACTGTTTTATTTCTTACTACTTATAAATATTTTCTCTTCTGAGCCTTGGCAATGGCTGAAATATGCAATTTTGAGTTCCTTCCATCATCAAACAAAACAATAAATAATGTTGATGATTGTGCCTTACTATACCCTGCTTTCACAAGGACACTGCAAGAAATGATTGCAAACAATAAGTAATTATGATGATTTTTCCTTACTATACCCTGCTTTCTCAAGGACACTGTAAGAAGAGATTTGCAAAACAAGTTTTAATGCTGTCTAAGCATTTCTATGTACTTCCGACCTCTACCTGAAAGCTCAAAGAATAAAAATGCATGATTTTTAAATCTGACTGAATAGCTTCTGGTAATGATTTAATGTTTCATATTACATCCTTGGAGAACGCCACTAATAAAGAAACTGAATCAGTTTGCACTTTAAGACTTACCATTAGCAGAGAACTATACTTAAATTTTCATTACTTAATTGTACCTTAAAAAAGGGAACAGTTATTAAAAACAGCCAAAGAAGGAGAGCATAAAGCTGAGGTACGGATGATTATGTCTACTTATCCATGACAAGAATATCCCTAATCCTCAGCCCCTTCTCATCTTGTACTTTCACCAATTTAGAAGTTAACTGCATTGTACAAAACAGCAGGACCTTACAATAATATAGTTTGTTTTGCATCAAATCGTCCCTCTGAATTTCACAACTGTGAAGGCCTAAAACAAACAATAGGCAGGAAATCACACCACCTTATAGTCAGACAACTTGCAACTGGACGCAAATTTTTCATATTTCTACAATTTAAAAAATGTCTAGACTACTTCCCAGCCCATGCTGTTCAAAAGCTTGAGCACACCATTTTCTAAAACCCGTGCTGGACCAATATTAAGCTATCACATTACTCCTACTTTGATGCGTACTCTATTATATGGTATGTTTATTCTCACTGTGCCATTTTGTCAGTGCTCTGCTTTATGGTTGCATATATATATATATATATATATATATATATAGAGAGAGAGAGAGAGAGAAAATATGAGAATCTCAATATATTTCAGCAGTGCCATTTAGTTATTTCTGTTCTGTATTACAGCATTTGAATTTATCCATATCACCACTTAATAACTGATATACTGCATTACTGGGTTTGTACACACTCTCTGTGTAACCTAGTCATTAATGCATTTTATTGTTGGATTGTAAAAAACAAATGGTCTAGTTTATTACTTTAAAACTACACTACAAAATGTGGTTAAACAAACTGTGCCAGCTTATCACTTCTGCAGTGTATTACAGAGACATTTTAACTATTAATAGCTGAGCCTGTTTTCAGCACAGTAAGGGGCAGAAAAGCCCACAAGCAATATGTAACAAACACTGACTAGACTAAGGTCAAAAGAATCCACATTAAATGTACTCTTCTAGGAAATGAATGTAAAACATCCTTAGTTCAGTTCTTCAGATACTTAATATGATACCTCATCAGTCAAAAGGTAGATGCACTAAGTTTAAGCATTTTATTCAATATACATAAAAATTGATGGCATTTATTTGACTTTTTTAATTCATCTAGTGCACAGGTAGATCTCAAGTGATTCCCAGTAGTCAAAACTTGTTAAGCAATATAGGATATCCTTACAAGAACATGTGATAGAAAATGCATAGCGGTACAGTCACTAGTGGATTGCATGACAAAACATAGGATTATATACAAGAGAAGTTTTGGATAATTCTAAATGTCACATTTGCATATCCATTTGTCTTATACAACTAGCCTAGAAGTACAGTGGAAGATAAATGTAAATTCTCTGCCCAAGGAAGGAATTGAATTCCACAGTTTGGGCAGGACGTGTGGAAAGAATTATTTAATAGCATTTTTTTTTCTGTGCATTGAGATGACATGCATTCATAGACAAGTTGTATGGAGGAACACTGCCAGTTTAGAATGTTCTAGGAAGAAAGGCAGTGTGTTCTACATGTTTCTTGCCTGCTATAAACTTAGCTACTTCAGTGTATGAAGATTTAAGCAATAACCCATGCCTGGGTGTGGGTAATGCTGGATTTACCCACAGTTGGTGTGGTTTGGTCACGAGGGCGAAGCCCGAGTGGCCAAACAAAGACAACCGTGGGTAAATCCAGCATTACCCACACCCAGAAGTGGGTTATTGCTATTATACAATGACATTATTTAAGAAAAAAAATACTTACTTTTCTTAAATAATGGCATTGTATAATGCCTCCTTGCTGCCCCTCTGCAGCTGTCCAGTATTCTGGGGCAGTTCTGATGTACTGCGCATGCGTATGGTTAAGCAGTACATCAGAACTGTGTGTGTGGAAGCAATGGAGAAAGGAAGATCTCTGTTGCTTTTTTTTAAGATATCTCGTTATGTTAAACTCATTTAACATAGTGAAATAACAGCAATGGAGCTCTTCTGTTTTCCTTTGCTGTCCAAAATAAAAGACTTATACTAATGGAAAAAGTCTGGGCGACCGGCCCTTTTTCCATTGGTATAAGTCTTTGATTTACAATGTGCACGCTGGCCAATCAGTGTGCACGTTTTGGAATATTAATGGGGGTTGTATAATTATGTATATTGAACATGTGGTTATATATATGCATAGAAGGTCTGTGCCATCTTAGAAGCATAATGTGATTTGTTCAGCAGGTGAGATGCAAGTCATGTTCTATAATATGTCTGTAAATCAATTTGTGTTTGATGTTATCTTTTGACATTTGAAAGTCATATTTCAGCTGCTGCATGACAACAAATTTAAGGTATTTATAGACTCCCCCAGCTCTTTAATGGTGATCAAATACAAAATAAATTATTTTATATGGATATAGGGTCTTGGGACTGAAATCAAGCATTTTTTTTGGTTGTCAGTGTGGAGATTGTTAAAGCTGTTTAGAAGGTAACAGGAGTTAGGAGCACAGCAGTGTTGAATCACCTCCATACTAAACAATACATACACTACTGAGAAACAACAACTACAGTTCACAGGCAGGTGTTGACACCTGTGTTATTCCAGCTGCTACTTTAGCTGAGGTTGAGGATACAGCCCGTTCCTAACTTATTGACTACTTTGGTGAAGGTATCTGGTACATTTAATAATGTCATGCAAGTGTTTAGCTGAGGTTGAGATTACAGCCCATTCCTAACTTATTGACTACTTTGGTGAAGGTAACTGGTACATTTAGTAATGTCATGCAAGTATTTAGCTGAGGTTGAGATTACAGCCCATTCCTAACTTATTGACTACTTTGGTGAAGGTAACTGGTACATTTAGTAATGTCATGCAAGTATTTAGCTGAGGTTGATGATACAGCCCGTTCCTAACTTATTGACTACTTTGGTGAAGGTAACTGGTACATTTAGTAATGTCATGCAAGTATTTAGCTGAGGTTGATGATACAGCCCGTTCCTAACTTATTGACTACTTTGGTGAAGGTAACTGGTACATTTAGTAATGTCATGCAAGTGTTTAGCTGAGGTTGATGATACAGCCCGTTCCTAACTTATTGACTACTTTGGTGAAGGTAACTGGTACATTTAGTAATGTCATGCAAGTGTTTAGCTGAGGTTGATGATACAGCCCGTTCCTAACTTATTGACTACTTTGGTGAAGGTAACTGGTACATTTAGTAATGTCATGCAAGTGTTTAGCTGAGGTTGATGATACAGCCCGTTCCTAACTTATTGACTACTTTGGTGAAGGTAACTGGTACATTTAGTAATGTCATGCAAGTATTTAGCTGAGGTTGATGATACAGCCCGTTCCTAACTTATTGACTACTTTGGTGAAGGTAACTGGTACATTTAGTAATGTCATGCAAGTGTTTAGCTGAGGTTGATGATACAGCCCGTTCCTAACTTATTGACTACTTTGGTGAAGGTAACTGGTACATTTAGTAATGTCATGCAAGTATTTAGCTGAGGTTGATGATACAGCCCGTTCCTAACTTATTGACTACTTTGGTGAAGGTAACTGGTACATTTAGTAATGTCATGCAAGTGTTTAGCTGAGGTTGATGATACAGCCCGCTCCTAACTTATTGACTACTTTGGTGAAGGTAACTGGTACATTTAGTAATGTCATGCAAGTGTTTAGCTGAGGTTGATGATACAGCCCGTTCCTAACTTATTGACTACTTTGGTGAAGGTAACTGGTACATTTAGTAATGTCATGCAAGTGTTTAGCTGAGGTTGAGGATACAGCCCGTTCCTAACTTATTGACTACTTTGGTGAAGGTAACTGGTACATTTAGTAATGTCATGCAAGTGTTTAGCTGAGGTTGATGATACAGCCCGTTCCTAACTTATTGACTACTTTGGTGAAGGTAACTGGTACATTTAATAATGTCATGCAAGTGTTTAGCTGAGGTTGATGATACAGCCCGCTCCTAACTTATTGACTACTTTGGTGAAGGTAACTGGTACATTTAGTAATGTCATGCAAGTATTTAGCTGAGGTTGATGATACAGCCCGTTCCTAACTTATTGACTACTTTGGTGAAGGTAACTGGTACATTTAGTAATGTCATGCAAGTGTTTAGCTGAGGTTGAGGATACGGCCCGTTCCTAACTTATTGACTACTTTGGTGAAGGTAACTGGTACATTTAGTAATGTCATGCAAGTGTTTAGCTGAGGTTGATGATACAGCCCGTTCCTAACTTATTGACTACTTTGGTGAAGGTAACTGGTACATTTAGTAATGTCATGCAAGTGTTTAGCTGAGGTTGATGATACAGCCCGTTCCTAACTTATTGACTACTTTGGTGAAGGTAACTGGTACATTTAATAATGTCATGCAAGTGTTTAGCTGAGGTTGATGATACAGCCCGTTCCTAACTTATTGACTACTTTGGTGAAGGTAACTGGTACATTTAGTAATGTCATGCAAGTGTTTAGCTGAGGTTGATGATACAGCCCGTTCCTAACTTATTGACTACTTTGGTGAAGGTAACTGGTACATTTAGTAATGTCATGCAAGTGTTTAGCTGAGGTTGAGGATACAGCCCATTCCTAACTTATTGACTACTTTGGTGAAGGTAACTGGTACATTTAGTAATGTCATGCAAGTGTTTAGCTGAGGTTGATGATACAGCCTGTTCCTAACTTATTGACTACTTTGGTGAAGGTAACTGGTACATTTAGTAATGTCATGCAAGTGAATCACAAGGATCTCATGCCTGGATGCTGGATGTTAATCAAGTAATGCAACTTGATAATTTATCTGAAATCAGTGCTGTGTTAATTACAGATCCAAGCAGATGCTGGGTAGATTTTTTTTTGTTTGTTTTTTTATTTCTGTGACAAGAATTAATGACTTGCTTCTGTTTGACGTTCAGGGGGACAGTAGTCCATATTTTGCTGTACATGTAAGCTATAATGTGTCACAAAAGTAGTTAGTTGACTTTTGTTTGAAAAACAAGCTATGGTGTTAAGATCCTAGTTATTTGGTTGGATTATATCTGCAAAAAATATTGGTGATAGTCTGATGTATATCTGGTCTGTTTAGGATCTCTAAGTTTGAGCAGTGAAAAAGTTAGGGTGTATTGGAGCTCCAACCATGATAATTGTTTTAGTGCTGCACAGTAATGTTTTTTAACTAAAGTGGTTTGTGTTTTACTGTGTTTCCTGTAGTTTAAAGAAGATTTTGTTCCTGTTCTGATCCGATCACCTCTTCAATGTACTATGTGGTCTTCCTAACCATGCTTGTACCATTTAATTACCTCTGTTTTCTGCTAAACCTTTTTCTGCTAAACCTTTTTCTGATAATCAATGTACCTTTTAAAAACCTATGTACTACAGTACCAAGTTACTGTACAACGTTCTGGTATTAACTTTCGGTACTTACATATTATCGCAACCAGATTTGTAACCTCTTTTAATTCATAATGTCTCCGTAAAATGACTTTATCTGTAAGTAAAATAGGGGTGTGTAAAGTCCTAATTACTGATATTTCACATTGTTGAAATGAGAAACGCAGTCAGGATGTTGTCTACCAACTGCAAGCGGACAGCACCTCTCATCAATTGCACCCTGCAGAACACAGAGCCTAGAACCATGTTTGGTCCTAAAATGAGCAATAAAGCCATGCAACTGCAATTTTTTTGTGTTTTTATGGAGGCAGTGCTTCACTTTAGCCAAACAAATAACTGTAGGAAAATAAGTGATTAAATGTTTCACAGAAGTACTGGCATATCTGTCTTGCACAGTTCCTTAAAGGAGGAGTTTCAATAGATACATTTGTAGCTGATTATCTGGTCTTACTTCGTACCCTTCCAGCGATGTGTTATTCAAAGGCAGAATATAATGTTGATCAAAATCTGGTAGGAACACTGCGTGAAGTACAACCCTAGACGCCCCATTTTATACACACAGAAAGGTTTAGAATAAGTGAAACTCACAGCGGACAACAGCAGTTTCAGAGACATAGCTGACAAGCGATGTCAAATTCAAAGGCAGCATTTTCTGTTGATCAGACTGTTCTACAAACAGCGCTTGAAGTAGATCCATATACATATGCTTTACATACATACTCACATGGCGGCCAGCACCACTTTCGGAAATAGTAAGTAGGAGTTAACACATCGGTTTTCATTACAAGATAAATTAGTTTTGCGATAACATTGCAAATTAGGGCTGTCACACTACTCTGTGAAAATATTCCAACAGACACTACAAGACCAGACATGATAACTCAAGCGTGCATCTGTAATGCATGCAAAACAGGAAGAGTATTTCTTAAATTGTTCCTGCTCCTGACACTAATGTAAACTTTTTGGCCAGAAGTAAGGACTATGATCAGCAGTTTGTAGTGTTGCAAGCACTCGTTTGTCTGCAGATATACGCATTTCTCAACTGCGAAAATCTAGCTGCGATGATACTTATGTACCTAGCTTTCTATATAAAGTTTCAGAGTGTCACTACATTATCCAGTGATATGGAGAAGTCTTAAACAGCTACCCCCTGGCAGCTACAAATTCTTTTTTATGGTATACAAAATAAAAATGCTTTACAAGCAAGCATTTTATTCTAATGTAATTCACTGGCTATAACACTTCAGGTGACTGCTTCTAACATGATTACGTGCTCTCATATAGTATTACCTTTTTGTATTCCTACTGTGTCTGAAATGGGTACACCTAGGATCAGTCCACTACCCCGGGCAATAAAGAAAGAAAAGAGATATAAAAAATAAAACAAGGTAGCACTCATGCTGTTCTGTATATAAAAGAAAAGGATCTTGGTATGATACTTGCAGTGTAGTATACACATAACTGAAAGGGTCAAATTTTAGGTTTAACAGCATGCTCCTATATGCTAGAAAGGTTTTACATGTGCACAACTGTACTGCATGATTTGGTACATTCCGGGATACTTAAGCAGTTTGGTACATCCTTAGACAGTTTTTACCCCTGCTATGCTATAGGGTTCAGAGGATGTTACTTTAGCTATTGACCCAAAAGTTAAATCCCAGTATAATACTAGATGAGAGATATTGTCTATGCCCGAGGTTTTTCTAACACTGACTACCTATATCCAGGAGAGAAGTTGGGGTAATCCCCGGCAGAAATTTATGGTTTCCCATCCAGTTGTCCAGACTGCGCTTAACCTGGGTCATGGAGGTGCTCTGCTCGATATGGATTGGAAGCCTATTTCAGAGAAGCAGAAACCTCTGAGAGATGTATCTGTCTCTCCAGCAGGTCCTGTTTATGTTGCAGGCTAGAATGAAGTCCTTGGAACGGGTGACTCTAGTCCCATCTGACTTACAGATGTGGAGCATTTCCATTAGCTTTGGGTCAGAGATAGCCCTGTAAATCATAAATAAGTCACCTCTAAGTAGTCTATATACTACTGAGTACACTGACAGCAACTTCAGTCTGTCTGTATAAGACATGTGCTAGAGATCCTGAATTTTCTTAGTTGGAAATCTCTGAGGTCTCTCAAGTCACTGTAGCTATCTGGTATGGTACATACCAAACACATTATTATATTCAGTAATGGGCCTGATGAGGGACAAGTACAGGGAGTTATAACCTCTTTTGTTCTTGTGACGATGCCTGTGCTAATCAGATAAATGATGTAGAATGTCCTCCTTACCACAGTAGATGCATGATGGTCAAAGTTGAGGTGACAGTCAACATGTGTCCCCAGGTCTCTCACTACTGAGTTGATACTTAGGGTATTACTGTTTACTTTAAAATTAGCAGGGACATTGCTTTTTCCAAAGGGAATGATGATACATTTTTTTAGCATTTAGTTTAAGACCATGGCTTTGGCACCAGTCATTTGTCTGTGTAAGCCCCTTTTGAAGTAAGCTGACATTGCTAGGGGATTCAGTGATAGCACCTAATTTGCAGTCATCTGCAAACTTGGTTAGCCACAGCCCCTCTGTTTTGGCCTGGACTTCTCAGCAGTATATGCCAAACAAGAGCGGGCCCAACACTGACCCTTGTGGGATCCCACTGGTGATAGTTCTGCTGGTAGCAGTAAAGTGTTGTCAATCTGTGCACCAGTGTGCAACCCACCCGACAACACAGGGGTATATTCATCTGATTTAGTTTGTAAATGATGCCCAAATGTGGAATAGTATCAAAGGCCTTGGTCAAGTCAAGATAGGCGGTGTGTATGGTTTTGCCCTTGTCTATGTCTCTGGTCACATTCTCAAAGAAGTCCACCAGGTTTAGCAGGCATGACCTGCTCTTGATGAAACTGAATTGGGATGCATCTAGGGTTTGCAGGTCACCTCATTCCTTATTTATGAGGTCCATAATGATTTGTTCTATTGCATTACATATGATGCTGGTTAAACTTATGGGTCTGTTGCTGAGCTGCCCTTCTGGAGGAGGATAACAGCCACTGTTTTCTATTCAGTGAAGACAATGCCAGTACTCAGGCTTTGGCTGAATAGAGTGCCTAATGGAGTAGCTATCTCTTGTTTTAGGTTCATAGGTTCATAGATTAGGTTCATAGGTTCATAGATTAGTACTAAGCTAACTGCCCTTGTGAGCCATTTTAAGCTTAGCCAATTATCCCTTGTGAGACTCAAACCCTGCACCTTGTGTTTGTAAGGCAAACACCTTAACCATTAGGCCACCCTCCCAACTCTAAGAACCCTTAGAACACTAAGAATGCAGCCCAGAAAGCCATCTGGCCCATAGAGGCTGTGTTCTTAGCCTTGGAGGCAGCATTGATTACTTGCTCTTTGGAGATGCAGGGAAGAGGAGATGATGAAGACATGGCTTGTGCTATGCTTGGGGGGATGGGGGTTGAAATTTTCATCAAACCTGTCTGCTAGCAGGTTTGCAGTTTCCACAGGGTCAGTGTATGTGATACCATCCACAATTAGTTCAGCACACATCTGAGTCCTACCTTTTAGGCTGTGGACACAGCTGAAGATAGCCTTATGTTATCCTTGGCTATGGTTACAAAATTCTTCTCATAACTGCCCTTTGAATGTTTTATGAGTTGTCTTATTTGCTTGTTTTGGCTGAAGAGGTTGCTCTTCCAGTTCTGGGATCTCACTTTTGTATTTTTAGACAGCAGCTTCTTTCGCTTATTGTATAATTTATTAATGCTAGACATAGTTTCATAGTTTCATAGTATAGTACTAGGCTATCTGCCCTGGGGCATTTGTAAGCCTAGCCATAGTGATGTGGCTTTTGCCACCCCATGAAATGGTACAAAAATGTACAGAATACATCTAGAATACTGTGCCTCTGTCTAGTAGTGACACAATGAAGGTCCCCTTATATAATAGAATTAGTTTACTGTGCCCCTGTCTACCAGTGACACAGATGTGACCCCTGGGGTAAACTTACGATCTCCCATCCACTCATCAAGATTTCTCTTGAAGAGAGTCAGTGAGGGGCTCTGCCTAATACGAACTGGGATCCTGTTCCAAAGCATGGGAAGCCTCTGGGCAACAGGATGGTTTGTTTTTTCTTGAGGATCTTGCTTTAATCCTATTCGGCATGGCCATGTCTATACATTTGTGTAGATGTTTATAGATGGCATAAGTATATACCTTAGTATAGCAGTCAATAACATTTGTGGAAACTGGAGCTTGGAAGTTGATTATACCATTCCTTAGGAGAGTATAGTTTGTTTTGGTGAAGTTTATAGCCTGAAATCTCCTTGGAGTTCTGGTGCTATTGCTAATTCAAAAACGACTAATTTATGATCGAATTTAACCAATGAAGGCCCTATACTTGAGGCGTTGCACTGGTCGGTCATATTAGTGAGGGCCAGGTCTAGAATACTGGAGACCCTTGTGGGGTGGTGCACTATTTGTTCCAGGGCATTTGAGTTAAAGTCTAGGAACTTTTGTGCAAGTGAGTTTGGGCTCATATAAGTTTTCCAATTAATGGAAGGACAGATGAAGTCACTCATGACTAGGGTGTTAGATTGTACCTTAATTGTCCTAAGTAGGTCTAAATAAGCTGTGTGGACATCTTGGTTCATGTAAGGGGAGCTATAACTGACAAATGACCTAAAGGAAGATCTTACCCATGGTAATTTGGATTTGGAGTAGCTCCATACAGTTTTTTTGTCTAAGCAGTCTAGAGGTGTAATTATCTGTAGTAAAGATAGATACTCCACCTCCTTTGGTTCTCACACCTTCAATCTGTGGTCTGAAAGTGTGAAAGGCATTGTAGCCATTTATGTACCATATGGCTTTACTGGTCTGTCCACCATGTACTAGAAAGGACACATTACCTTGAGGTCATGTTATTTGGTTGCTTTTAACCTGAATCAAAATGAATTAAATTGTTTAAGCCTTTCAATCACAGCTCCACTGTGACACCGTTTGTTTATCCTTGCTGTGCTGTTCAGTCTCTTCTGCACTGATTCCTATGGATTGATTACTACTACTATTGCACTGTAAACGAGTTTATAAACCCTGTGCAGGGATTGCTTATTCTTTAATTTTCACAGGGGATAAAGACGCTTAACATTTCAGTGTACCGCTTTTCAGACTAGTACTATAAAAGGAGATTAATAATTTCAATGCACATTAATGTACTGTATACATTTTGATACACTATGAAACATGATATTCATTAAAACCGACATCAGTAGGATTTATACATATTATTCTGCAGTGATGACCACAAATACACTATTGATTACATTATTATTAATTGTTAATAATAAGGAATTGATTTCTACAGATTTTAACCACTCAGTTGGTCATCCTTACAGTTTTTGGCATGTATCAGCATGGCTGTGTGATCACTTGTTCTGTGGCATGCATGAACAGAGCTGACTACCACCTGACTGACCCAGTTCTGATTAGCAGCTCAGATTCTGGAGAAGCTGGGGGGTGGGATGGGAAAGAGGAGCATTTTGTCAGCTCACCCATTCCAGGATGAAGGGGAAGTATAAGGTTTCTGTCTGCTATATGATAGTCAAATCATGATAGTGTCAGTGCTGTTGTTGTGCAGTTTAGCAGAGAATGTGGAGCTGAAGCTCACTGACTTTTTATGTAGTGATTAATAAGACATTATCGAATGTGCCCTTGTTAGGATCTTAGAAATTCACCAGCCTAGACTACGGCATATACATTCATCAGCCTAGACTACAGCATATACATTAACCAGCCTAGACCATGGCATATACATTGCCAGGTACCCCAGTCTCGAACGTCTCTTGCCCCATCCCAAGCCACCTATGGCTGAAGTGGTTCTAGTCCCTGAGGGTAATAAAAGGGACTAATTGCAGCAAGAATGTACAGCAGATGGTGATCTGCAAGGTGCAATAAAGGGTGAGAAAAAACAATGACTGTGAGTTTCAGCAGGAAGCAATGTGTGATTAAGAAGAATGCATAGGATACCCACTGAACTAAATGGGATTCTAATATATGTGCGCCAGACAGAATTTAAAGACTTTACTAAATTAACAAGGGTCCTACCAGTCAACAATTAACAAGAATCCTGCGAATTGTAATTCCTCACAAACTGGCTAATCTTGCCCCCATTGATTGTAATAGCTAACTCAAATAATCCATTACCTAATGTAACACAGCAATGACATCTGGGTGTCCTACTTGACTTTGCTTTAACATTCTCAAGGCACACAGACAATACAATCTAAAGAACAGTTTCACAACTGAAACTTTTCTACAAAATTTCATACTTATTATCCCCAACTGCAAGGCAGTCTATAGCTAGAAATGTCTTCATTCCCAGAACTGAATATGCCCTCCCTTTACAGGTTCATAGGTGTGTACTAGGCTAATGGCTGTTCTAAAACACAAAACACAAAATTACAAGTATTTGAAAACAATTTCTGTCATTCATTACTTCTTGTCAAGAAGCATATCCACCACTATGACATCTTAAACATTTCATTGGCAGTTACTAACTGAGCAACTATGCTACTCAGCACTCAGTTGTTCCAAATTATCCTGCTGGGTCAATGCCCCCCACTACCCCCTCTAAAATGAACCTTACAAATAAACAGAACTATCATACTCATTGAGCAGATGTCAGGATAAATTTACTTTGATGAGAGGCCATGTTTTGGCAATACCATAATGGAAATGGCCTTCACTAAATTTGGGCCAGCAACATGGAATCAGCTACCCAGAGAAATATGTACTCAAATAAAACTGGATGGCTTCAAGGCTAAAGTGAAGGACATCTACTAGAAGACACTGCCTGCTCTTGTTTTGTCATCACAGGATAAGCTGTAGTATGCTTCTAGACTAACTTTTAAATGGAATATTTTCAAGAACTACATATAGGTATCACTCTGCTAAGAGAATTCCTCCCAGTAAATAATGTAAGTACTGTATATCTACATTGGAAGAAATCTTGTGAATGTTGTTGTTTCTTGCTTTCCCTTTTCTATTTACTTTTTACTCATTTTTGTTACCATATGTAATATATACCATATTATGTGTCAAGTCTTTTAAATTTTACTATGTGCCTTGCTCCCCTAAAGCCTGGGTTCTTCTAAAAAGGAACAAATTAAAATTCAGCTTAACTGCTTACTAAACAAATAATGTAATTTTCTAAACTTTCATCCATCTTTGCTCATCGAAAATCTATGTTTGGGCCTAATGTTTACTGCTTTATGAAACCAGTGATACATTATCTGCATCTAATGCAACCAGTATGCAGTTCCACTGGGAAATTGTTGCAGCAAACTGGTTATTGTTTATCTTTGGAGTATATTTTCCTAGGCCTTAATTGGAAAGGGACTCTATCCAGTAAGCCATTCACAGTTAATAAATACTAATAACTGAATAAACCTTCAGAAAAACAGCGGCATCTAGGCCAGAAATGCCATCAAGACTTCCCTGAATCAAACTCAGCTAAGCAAGAAGTTATCTTCTATCAAGTTTGCCAGTTCATAAAAGGATCTGCATGATTCATTCAGGTACCTCCTCATACTATTCAGGTTTTCAGATTTAAGATAATTAATTATTTTTTTATAAATACAACAGAATGAGCATACAGAAAACAATATACATTATACCAACAAATGGCATAGTCAAATACTATGGCTACCTTAGAAAAAGCCTCTTTCCTATCTATCCAGCAGTTTAAGAATTAATTGGTCTCGTTGGGCCTTTCTTAGAATGGTTATCAGGATTCCCAGAACAGTGCAATGTATTTTAGTACTAGGTACATACTAGGGATAGGAAATCAGACCTTCAAAAGTGCAACTTTAAAACATATTTCAGAAACTGGAGTGTATATCATCTAGTCTTGCACCATTTGCTCATGTGATTTATATACTCATGGTAGAATGTTCTACATTCAATATTTTGAAAAACGTACAATGGCCATTATTTGTCTCACAGTAATGAAGAGTGAAATAAAGAACTCAGGGTCTTAGTTAATAGTCATAAGTCACTAAACACCATAGTTAAGAAAATACCACTATATTACATTGCAAATAGTTCAGAGAAATGGATAGAATGTCTTACATATTATGGAATGGGAATTATTGCAACAGAGCTTGGCAGAAGAACTTTATGTACAGTGCAACTGAAACATAACTGCTGGCTAAAGGCTGGGGCAGTCAAACTTGCAAACCAAAACATGCTTCACTTGACTTATTCTAAAGATCATCTTGCTAAGTAATGACAGCTGTATCCATGCTCCGTCCTCATCTCCATAGTGATGCCTCTAGATGCCATTTAAATTCAGGAAGTTACTCATTTTAAAATACATTATAGCTTGCAACTACAAGGTAAGTGAACTATAATAACTTCATTTTTTCTGCATATCATCAGTGACTTGTCTGGCTTTACAAAAGTCACCATGAATGTCTCTGAAAATGAACCTTAGCACTCATCCTTAAGAAACTGCATGCAGTATGCTTACTGCATTTCTGGAAGTGCACACTGAAAAGCTTTTTTGTTATTTTTACTTAAGTACCTAATCTGGAACATTTTAAATACATACATAAACTCTCAACATAGTAAGCAATATCTAATGTTCATGGAAATAAAAGTCACAAATTTATAACATAATTTTACCTTTGTTGTGCTGTTTAATGACCTGTGTACTGTACACTATTAAACCTGTTTACCCTTTGTGAATTATTAAAAATAACTTCTGGATTATTATTTTTTACTATCCCCAGGCTATTTGATTATTATGCATGCTTTTGCTAGCATTCACAATGTAATTAAATTACTCCTAAATATAGTATTGTTTAGTCTAACAGTAATGGTTATTCTATGCAGCACCACCTGGTATACTGGTTGCATTAGATGCAGATAATGTATCACCTTCAGTTACCTGTCCAGTTACCCCTACCTGTAATACTGTTTGCATTCTCTCGCTCAGCTTATTCCACACTGAGCAGCAGCATATGAGTTTATGCTCAGTGTGTCACTCAATCGTTTGTGTGACAAGCAGTAACACACCATCTAGATTTACTCTCGCTCTAATGTTGTATCAGCTCTGCACTGTGAACATAAAGTTTGTCCTCATTATAACCTTTTAGTCACCTTCTGTATTGTAGGATTTATCACTTCTCCGTTGTTTGATTTATTCTGCAAACTATCATTGACTTAAACAATCATCTCCATATGACAGAACCCAGAAAATCTGTTTATAGCCGAGTACAGTTTGATCACTTGTATATTGTATACTGCAAATTTGGTTTGTCTTATCAACATTAACCTGCATATCTTTCAGCTTGTGGTGTTGTGGAGTCACCTTTGTGCTGCAGCTGCCCTTTTTATACTTTCACAC
This sequence comes from Protopterus annectens, assembly GCF_019279795.1. Classification (NCBI taxonomy): domain Eukaryota; kingdom Metazoa; phylum Chordata; order Ceratodontiformes; family Protopteridae; genus Protopterus; species Protopterus annectens. The sequence continues at coordinate 1,125,275,230 of NC_056727.1, read as the reverse complement.
TACCTCTGTGTGTGTTTTTCACAGCATGTGCATAAACTGACTGCCTCAGTCGTGTGCTTCACTATTGTTTACGCTTGTTGTACTGTTCAGCCAAATATCCAATGCATTATTGGGTTAATTTATCCTCATTGATTTAGTCTTTTCTGTAATACATTATCTAATATTTGTACTGCAGTAAATTCTTTCTTTACTTAATTTTAGGTATGCTTCCTTCACTGTACGGCAGCTTTTTTTATCCAAACCATTACTTTTAATCATATTGATAACATTTTAGATTTGACTTTAGTTCTTCTTCTCTATAACTGCTTGTCTTCAGTAAGTTTATCCCTGTCATACTATCTTATTTCATAATTTGTATGCCTTGTATATGCTAGTTACTTACTTTTCCTGCTATTTCGGTATTTCCCTTTATTTATTCATTTTTGTGTTACGAACTTTGCCATGACCGGTTTAAATAGCTCCATACTGTACTGCACAGTCTGTTCACCACAGCATGACATTAAACAAACTCTGCCCTGTACAGAAGTTTATTTGTGCATTTATTGTTACCATGATGTTAACCTTTGTAATGTGCTGCAAAGCTTATTTATCCTCACTATCAAGTTTCCAACTTGGATTCATGAAATTTAATGTACAAAATACAAATCTGCATCATGTTGATTTTCGCACTGTTTGGTGATTTCTCAGAGAATTTCATGGAAGCACCGACACTGTTACTAGAATAACTCACCCACAATGCTGTTACTCTATGCGAATGCAGTGCAGTGCAGCTGAATGTAAAGCTGCATTCCAACGGGCTTCACATTCTGTACCCCTGGTTGTTAAAGCGAGCCATATCTCATGCTCTCCAATTTGGAATACAGCCTAGTGGTATGACCCCAGCAGCTCAATGCCTCCCCTCCCAAAGGCTGTACTTGCTAAACTTCTATTTATGAAAAGCAGTGTACAGGGCAGCAGAAGCATGTCTAGACATGCCCATTATTTGTAGCCTCCTCAGCCCTGGAGCACAACATGGAAGTCGGCACAATGTACACTAATGCTGCAACTTACATGCTTCCTGAGGTGTGTGCTGATGATTTGGCAAGTTCACCTTGATTAATGCAATATTTCCCAGGGCTCTGTATTAAGCCACGCAGAAACTGAAGCACAGTAGCACCTATTTTTTAATGCATTAGGCATAATGCACTCAGTTTAGCAGTTATGGAGCATATCTGTACCTTGAAATATAGCAATCAGCCCCGTCAAATGGCATTATTCAAGAATTCCAGACAACTACCTTTACACTGTGCTAAGAGTTTGATTTACATCCAGTGTAAATTCAGTCAGTTCTGTGCTATTTTACAAGTGAAGTTCAACCTTCCTATTTTGTTATAATTGCCTAAAGTACAAACCAATTTACTTACTTCTCATCCATATTGTACAACTATTACTAATAGTTTATTATACAATGACTGGCTATTAATATTTTAAAACGAGCATGCTGATTGGCCAGCCCAATCAGCATGCCCATTGTAAATCAGAGGATAAACCAAAAGGAAAAAGGTCCAGTCGGCCAGACTTTTTTCCATTGTTATAGTCTGTAACTTTTAACAAAAATACATAAATAAAATCACAAATCAGGACTCCAGACATACAAGAGAGACAGGATGGAATAAATACTAAGAAAATTAGGTACGTTATTTAAAACTAAAGACATGTACCTGATTTTCTTTGCATTTCCACCATTCTGTCTCTCTCCTACCCCTAAACTGTTCAAAACCTTTTTTATTTAAAAAAAAAAAAAGAAAAAAAACAATAAAAAAGGAGCAACGGAGACCTTCTTTTATCCATTGCTTCCTTTGCAAAGCACTGATCTGATGGATAAGCTTCAGAACATAAGTCCCATATGCATGTACAGTGCATCAGAAAAAGCCCCAGGATACTGGAAAACTGCAGAAGGGCAACATGTAGGCATTATACAAAGACATTATTTAAGAAAAGAAAGTATTTTTTTTCTTACATAATGTCATTGTATAATAGCAATAACGCACAGCTGGGTGTGGGCATTGGTAGATTTACCCACACCCAGCCGTGGGTTATTGCTTAAATCAACCTCACCAAGCTATCCACTTATCTTCTGTACTATATGAACTGTTTCCCCTCTCCTACCTGTTTAGTCACTTTTGCACTGGTCTATAAGACCTGCTTAAATTAACTGCCTTCTTGGTTAGCTCAGCATAGAATGCTATAATATTTGTTTACAAAGCACATTGAGCCATCATTTATACACAGTGGCTTTGCATAGAACCATATTCAGTACATACAACAACTCTGTTGTACATTTGAAAAGTTGTTCAGACTGTCTGCAATTAATGAAATGACTGGTAGAGGGCAGTGCAAGCCATGTCAAAGCTCTACTGAATAGATTTGTTACACCACACCATTTACACAACACTTCTAACAGCAATGAATCAAGCCCAATTATTCACCTGCTTAAGGGTTCTGACTTATGAGCAAAGCACAGCCTGAGAGGCCAGAATGAATCAGAACCCTTCTGTAGGACAACAGTCTGATATTCCATAGCTACTCAAGTTCACATCTTTAGTGGTCCTATTGATCTTTACCATAGGTGTACATACTATCCCAAATTCTACTACACAAAGGCTTCACCTCTTTATTTTCTCATTCCTCTAGATTCATACATTCAGTGATGGTAATATTTAAATTCTGGATGTTTCCGCATAACACTCTAAATTTTTCTCGTAGCATGCAGCAAACTTGTAGCACATGGGCATAGTGTACAGTAGGATAATACCTCTCAACCTCTTATAGCAAGAAATCTGGACAAAGCCATAAATAATGGGGGGACAAAGGCCCACAAATAGGGGCAATTTTTAAACATTACTCTTACAATTTTACAAAGTTGATAGAATAAGTGGTTTTGCATTAGCATGAATTTACTTAAGGTTATATATAAAGCCTGCAACTCAAATGTTTGTCATTATTTTCTGACTTCAGTCTTCAACAATTTGCCAATGGTTTGCTAGAAAACCGCAATTTTGTGAAGAGGATCAAGAATATGAGGCAAAAATCTGGACCTTTTTTGAAAATCTGTACAGTTTAGAGGTATGAGGAGGAGATTTATTTTCTTTCTTTGGTGAATCATTTCTCTGTTCCAGTGACCTGCATGAACTACAGAATGTGGTGACTGACTGCGTGTTTTGCTTTAGCCACTCCCACAATATTGGCATATACCTTTGCTCTGATGCTCCGCATTTTATTCTGGTCAGTAATAGACTATCACCATCAAACACCCTCAAACTCAGAAGGGCAGAAAGGATGCAAACCTGACTGTATCTTGTTTACTAACTACTATCAATCCATTGCGCTATAATTTCTTGTTTTCCTTTTAATTCCTTCAGTCCCATTACAACATATGGCCGTGAAGACCAACCTAAGACCTGCCTGCTCTTCTGAAATTTCAGATCCTTTCATCAACCTGTGGCAGACATTTCATGGTAAATGCATTGTTAGAACTGTATATAAACCTAAAACTTGTCTTTTAGGACGAATGCAGCAAGGCTGCGAAACATACAAAAACTGCACAAAACTGATGAATATCCCTCCAGATGTCATGTGGTATGTCTGTGGATATGCTAGTACTGTAAGGCACTGAGCTCGGGCAGAGGTGGAGTGAACCTGGGGAAAGCAGGCCTCTTAACATGCTTGTGCAACCCAAATGTGACCCAAAAATTTGATTTATATGTAATTTACAGGCAGTGATTTACTGGTTGCCTCTGTCCATCTGAGACATAGGAAGCAGACCAGGGGTGCATTTCTGATTACCCATCCATTGGTCCAGGTTGTGCTTAAACAGGGATAAGGTGCTTGTTCCAGAGAACAGGATTTTCTGTGAAAAATATTGGTCTCTCCAACATATCCTATTTATGTTGCAAGCAAAATTTGGGCCTTTTAATTTAGTAGTTCTGATGCTGTTTGTTTTGCAGATGCACAAAAGAATTATCAAAACAGGGTCCAGGGGATGCCTTGTATGCCATGCAAAGATCACTGCTCATAAGTCTGTATGTTGCCTTGTAAGAGACAGGGCTTTGAGGCAATCAGCATAGAGAATTGCTGTATTCATTTTGTAAGGAACCTTTGTGGGCATTCCATTTGCTGCATATGCCTTGTCAGGTACATACACAAAGAGGAAATTATGTTCTATCATGGCTTAATGAGGCCGAGTATAGTGGTATGATGACCTCTCTGGACCTAGATGCCAAGACCTTGTTTAAAAGTTGAGCGACATAGGAGGACTTTCTTACTACCTTGGACACATGTTGGTCAAAGACTTACTATACACACAAGTTACCAGATCCCTGACTAGTTAATCAATTTTTAGGGGTGTTTTATTAATTGGACAGTTACCTAAGGTGGCAGACTTTCCAAAAAGTACTATAAAGCATTTCTTGGTACTGATTTTTAAGCCATGGTTTTGGCACCAAGCATTTGGTTGCATTAAATCTTCCTGAAGGGTATTCTCAACTTGTGGAGATTCAATTACCTGCAAACTTGGTTAACCAGAGGCCTTTGACATTGGCTTTGACAACTGAGTAGATGCCAAAGAGGAGGGGGCCTAGCACAGAGCCCTGGAGGAACTCCACTGGTGACCAGCCTCGTTCTGGGGGTGGCCTCAATGATTCTAAACTCCTGTGTCCTATCAGCGATCTAACTAGCTATCCAGTGTATTACAAAATGGTTTATCCTAGTTCTGTAAGTTTGTTGACAATACCCGAATGGTGTATTGTATCAAATGCTTTAGCCAGATCTAGGTAAGCAGTATGTGCAGATTCCCCTCATTCATTGCCTTAGTGACCTTCTCAAAGAAGTCCGAGTTAGTAATCACAACCTTCCTTTGACAAAGCTAAACTGGAATGGATCCAGTGTCTAGAGGCCTCCTATGTCCTTGCTGATAACTTGCATGATAATTCTTTCTATAGCTTTGCAAATGATACCAGTCATAGCAGAAGACTACATTGAGACCCTTCTAGAGCTGAAGGCCATATTCAGATGGACATACAAGTTTCAAGCTAGGTACAGATGTACCAAAGGCAAGAGATACTATGGCTCATCTCTAGCAGTATAAAACTGCTGGGAAAAGAAGTTAAGTCCTACAATCCACATTTTTAGATAAAAATCAATATTCTTTTTTTAACTTTCCCAGACAATTCTTTAACCAAATAATATTTCAAGTAGACATTCCTACCTTCTGTCTGCATTTATCATTCATACATCATTAAGAGGCCTGACCCTTCCACCACTGCTGGGATTTCAGCAGGATCCTTCCTCACAAGTACTAACTACTCAGACTCCAAGTAGGTACCTGCATTTCCTCTCCAGTCTGTTCCCTTAGATTCAGTCCCTCTTCTTTAGTAGTAGTTATTCCCTCTTTCAGCAAACTCAGTCAAACATTTCCATCCCACAGGAGATCTGATGTCACTGGTCTTTCTGTTGCCATTTTTATTAAAGCCTCCAGACATTTAATTTGTCTACCCACTTAAGCATATCTTCATTCTCCCTCTCTGTCTTTCTTTCTTTCATTTTTTCTCTCTTTCTCTCCCTTGCCTGACCTGTAGGAGCTTGCCATAGCCACAGTAAGTGCCTGGTGTCAGAAAGGAGGATGAGAGTGAGTGGTTGTCACTGGATCTGCCATGCTGGGGGAGAGAGAGGCAGCTGGTCCAGTTCCTGTACTGACAGATACCATAGACATGCTATGTCTTTTACCAGTATGTATACTCTCACCAGCAGTAACAGGAACATGGTGGGACTGAGACATCAAGCAGTGTACACTATAGCTGAAGCCAGAAATGCACAGTAATACTTATATATGTGAACCAGCATGGATGAATGAAGCTTTTTATGTGTTAATCACAGCAGGATCAGGAAGTTATCCCTGTCTAGTGTATCTTATAAATGCTTTAGATGATAAATATTTCTATATGAATTAATTAAAACCAGATACTTACTGTAGTCCTACCCTCTCCATGACTGCCAACTCACCTGATATTAACAAGGATCACTCAAACTTATCTTCTGTATCAACGTGCCTGCTAAAATGTCATGGCACTCACTCTGTGTTTAATCTTTGATGCTCAGCATGGATTAAAGTGGCATTTAATACTCTCAATGCACTTCTCACGTTAACTGATTGATTTCACCACTGTATGAATCTAGTCAACATAACTGGTGGCTATGTGCAGATATAGCTAAAGCTTCTGTTTCCTTCATGCCATTCTTTCAGCTGAATTCTTTAAATATGGCTTTTATGATATGGATATCAGGAACCTCTTTTAAGTTGTCTGGCAGTTGGCACACAGGGTATAGACTGTGAGCTGGAGTTCTTGTTGCACAGGGTTTGATCCCCTCAGCCCTCCTTTGTATGTATGCTTGAGCAATTCACCTAACAAGACATTGTCTTTGGGTTGCCCCTGGGGACTGTGTGCCCAGTGCACCAACCTGGTTAACAAATACATATTATTTTAATATTATTATTATTATTATTATTATTATTATAAGTTATCTTTCTGACTATGTATCTGGGCTGCTTCTCCCTTCACAAGTCGCCTACTTAAAAATAGTTGGTGGTTGTCCTGTTTGCTGTCTTCATAAACTCTGAAAACCTGGATCATCCTTGAGATAAGGGATGTCCCTGTCATTTCCATATACTAAGGAACAACTGTCAAGTAGAAAATGACAGGGACATCCCTCATTAGCTTTCATCATTTAATCAGCTTAACACTAACTTATTGACCACATCCTCCTGGCTTTCAGAATGGTTAACTACAAGTTATTTATTACCAGTCTATAAAGGTAAAACCCTGCTTGGTGCTACTATCTTTCAGCCTGACCATGACCTTATTTTATGGTTTGACCCTTTGGTTATTTTTCCCATCAGGCTGACACACTTAAATCAAAAATAATGTCCAGCTCAGAAGAGTTTACACTATAACTGACCTCCCGCCACCTTTTACAAACAGAATTCTTGAAAATGGATATGTATCCACCAGATGCAGTATGCCCCCTTAATTCGGGAATTTGTTTGCCACTCTAGCTGAGCTGTATCTGTAAATTCTGTCACATCTCCCTCTGATGCACATCCTGGGTACACTCCAAACAAATTCAAATAGTTACCCAACTCTGAGACACATTTACTTCACGAAGGTAAAGGCTATAAGCTGTTAACAAGTTGCTTCCTTATAGTCCAGGGTGGCCTACTGTGCGACTCTTGAGTAAGTCACATAAAACAGTCAGTGCTCCTGGGCTGTATCTGAAAAGATCCATGTGGGTCAGTGTTCTAGCCTGGTTATCACTAAGTAAAGGCGATCAGAATTATTTCTCTTCTCTTTCACATAGGCTAAAGTACAAGGGCTTGGCTCCCGCAGTCTCATGTACTCTGTTTACAGCAATGTTCCTTTTCTGAATTCACAAGGCAAGACAGAAAGAAAAATACCTGGATATCTAATTTAGCAGTGGATGTGGTGTTGGCCTACCACTACCATCCACAAAAAATAGTTCACATTCTTCTAAGTACATGATTTAGTCACTGTAGCTCTGTGCAATCAAGCCAAAATTGTTGTGACTATCCAGGCCCCTACCTTGTATTTGTATAAAACAGTGGGTGTCTTCATCCATAGCCTTTTTATAAAATACTGATCATCTCTGCCTTTTAACTTGTATCTGCAATCAGTGCTTTCATTGTTAAGTTATTTTCTTGTTTTTACCCTTCTGAGAAAGTGATATACTTCTAGGTTAAAATTCTTGATGTCCAGTATCAACTGCCTATCTCTTTCTCCAAATAAAGCCTTCCTTCTCTTTCTTTGGTTATCAGCTAAATTTACATGTTGAGTATAAATCCAGATGACTAGTCTTAACTGAAAGGGAAACCTTGCAAATATGAGAAACAATAAAATAAAGTTTGCTATCCCTTACACATGTATCTTCTGCTTCAACGTGTTTAATCGTTTTCTGTCTGATTTTCTTTCCCAGATTGTGGCTGTGAAGGATCTTTTGTGCACATCTAGTTAATGATGGATGAAGAAAAGAAAGCAAATCATGCATAGGATGTAACTAGAAGGTAAGTTCATCTTTGTTCTACAATCTTATCATTCTTGTAGTGTATTAACAAGACTTGCTTTCCCTGCTGTATCCCTTTATTATTTCTGTGTTATACCACTTTGATACATTTTGCAGCTAAATTATCCCCTGTTGCATTGAGTCTGACCCTGTTTTGTTTATTCCCCCCTGATAATTATTAAACCACAGGGTATCAATGTGCTATTTAACGTACTACAGTGTATGCATGTTCAATTCTCTTTAGTTTCACAGTAAGATTTGTAAACATTCCCTATGAGGTCAGTACCTTGTGTGCTTTACTATAGTATTTACTACAGTATTTGACTATGCTGCTAAGCATACTGATACTCACTTTACTGCTCGGCCATCACACTGGTACTACAATACACAAGTGCTCCGACTTATCACAACAGCATTTGGTCTGTCTAACTTCAGAGTGCTTTTAATTCATTCAATTCAGTACTAGTCTGATTGCTATCAAAGAGCTGTATACTGTCTATGTGCTATGTAGCTGAGTCTGTATATCTTTGCTTATATGTGGATTATCAAGTTTTAGCAAAATTTTTTAGATTTATTTTATCATTTGGTCACATAAGTATTGTACTATTTGATTTATCCTCAATCTGCTATTTAGGCATTTCCATACTGTATGACAGCATTTGCCTTCCAGGATCATTTCTACCAGAAAGACCTCTGTATAGTACTCTAAATTGTTTAGCCTTACATTGTAATTTCAGAACTTAAGTTCTCTTCATTATGATCTGTTTACTCTTACTATGTTGTTTAATTAATTCTGCAGGATCTGTTTACCCTTACTGTGTTGTTTAATTAGTCATGCAATACTGCTCACGCCTAAGTTTCCTTTTAATAATAACTGCACTTCACTACATGTTTTGCTCATCCTTCCTGTGATACTTAATCAATCACTTGGGTACTATACAACATTTTGTTTTATTTAAAACCAGGCAACAAGTTGCTTGCAGTAAAAGGTAAAAACTCTAAATTCGGAGAACGATCTATTTATAATATATAATTAAAGGAAAATAAAGTAAAATGATCAAAAATAAAATCCATAAAAAAAAATAAAAACACAAAACAAAACAGCAAGCCCTCTATTTCCAAGTAAAAAAAAAAGTTCAGCTCATAAAAAGTAGTATGCTGGTTAAAAAGCAGCAAGTATGGTTGGTTCTTCCACCTTGTTATTATCCACAAAAGGAAAGTCAAATCAGCTACTTTAAGCGCTTTCTCGCTGCTTTTACTTTTCAGCATGCTTATTCTATTGGACTGTTGAAGTTTGAAAATTTTGAAAATTGACTTTGCATAAACATACTTCTATTAGCTGACTTGCTAACTGGCTCTTTTTACTGAGCTGAGCTTTGCTATTTAGCTTTTTTTACTTTTCATTATTGGTTTTGTTTCTTTTTGCTATGGGCATATTGATATTTTACTTGTGGTTAATTTATTTTGTTTTATTTATTTATTTTTTCAATCATGGGGCTGTCCTTGGGTACTGTAATGTACTAGATTCATGTCAAGCAATCAAGTGCAGTAAAACTGATCCCAGTAAATAACCATGCCACAAACATCAACATTCAAGATATTCCAGAAAAAGATAATGTTGTGGGATAGAAAATTGATATCATCCCCCATATAAAGGGTGTCAATCCCACCCCACCTTACTTAAATGTGCTAACTTTAATGTCCTAAAAGCCTCAGGTCAAGTGACAACATGCAAAAACAACTGCACTGCAAGTAAACCGAAACTGTAGGTCCTGTTCACAACATAAAGCACAAATACCACACAAGATGAAACAAATGCAACTTTAACATACTTCTACGAGAGTAAAAAAACGGGGGATGGACTTCAGCCACACATGGAATGTAAGTGCAAATTCGATTAAACCAACATTCAATTTAATGACTTATTATTAATGGGTCAAATTAAATGGACTCTGACTTACAGTACATACTTGCAATAATAATATAATAATGTTATTTATACTATAAGTATAAATAACATTATTATAACTTATTATTAGTTAAGTATAGTTGCATACTTATGGTGTGTGCAATAAAATCCATGATATACATGCTTATCTTGCCACATACACTCCTGATGTAGTCACAGCTACTGAAACCTGGTTAAAAAACAGAAATAAAGGATAATGAGACCCCCCCCCCCAGGATGCAATATACCCAGGCATGACAGACAAAACAAGCATGCAGATGGTGTAGCAATCATCTATACAAGTTCCCCTAAAAATTACCTTACTTCTACAGCATCTACCCACATTTAACAATGTTGAACTTCTAATAACACTCCTTAGGAAAGCTGTATGTTTAACAGTAATGTATATACCACCAGGGAATACCATTGATACTGCAGAAAGCTTCCTGTACTGGAAATCCCAACAAATTAACCATGAATCGAGAACACCTGGAGACTTAAATATAGCCTGCAACTCTAATTCCACTAACCCACTGAATCCATAAACTTGTACAACTTCAGACAATTAATAACCACACCTACTAGAATCAATAAACCCTCAGAGGACACAACATTAGAATGGATTCTTACAAACAAACCAGACAAACTGAGAAAAGTAGGCTGCGTCTCAAATATCATAAGTGACCACATACCGTCATATGCTATTAGAACTCACCATAACCTAGAGAAACATATTACCTATAATCCAATACAAAATACAACCAATTTCAGCAAAGATATTTTCAATGAAACACTAAAAAATATAACTGGAATATTCTTACAACAATGTCACTAGATGCTGCTGTAGAACACTTAAATAACATATTCTTACAGACCTTAAATAATCTGGCACCAGTAAGTAACAAAAGAGTATAGTTCAACCCAGCACCATGGCTGAAAAAAGAAACAAAAAAAAATCATGATAAAAAGGGCTAGAACCTAGAAAAAGTGGTATAAAAATAGAATTCAAAATGCCTTCTAGTAATTAAGACATCATAGAAACCTTACAAAAGTCCACATCAAATTACTATATAAACATACTATACCAACCTACAAGACAAAGAAATAAACAACCCAAAACATTTTGGTCATCGTTAAATAAATTCCTCTACCCTGGCAAGACCAATAGTCCCTCTCCAAAAACAGAAAACATGACATACTCTACCCCACACAGTTTAATTCTTACTTTATACAATCAGTATTCTCTCTCTTATACACCAGCACATCTACCTCCTCAGTCTACCCCTGTCCAATCAAAACCACCCACAACTCTTCAGTTCAAGTCCAGTGCCTACCTCGCTTGTAAGGAAGTTGCTCCATAAACTAAAAAACAACTTCTTTACATGTAGACCAACTACCATCAGATTACCTAAAAATGGCTGCAGAAGTCATAGCCTTCCCTGTGTCCATACTAATTAATTGGTTCATAGCAGAAAGCTACATCCCATCACTCTGGAAAAAAATCCTACATCATACCACTACACAAATCTGACACATCTACAGAGTTTAACAACTACAGACCAATAGCGGTTCTTCCCCCCATCTCCAAAGTATTAGAGAAATGCGTCCATATACAGCTCATACAATAACTAACCTCAAATAACCTGCTCTCAGAAACACAACATGGCTTTAGGCCCCAGCACAGCACCACTACTGCTCTACAACATTTTACCAATATAATACACTGGCATAGAAACACTGGTCTGCTTGTGTCCACCATGTTCTTAGGACTTATCAAAGGCATTTAATACTGTCTCACACCAGCAACAAAAGAGTACTCACAAAAAATATTGAGCATCTTGGATTTTAGTTCACTTAAACAAAAGAATGATATCTGTTTTACATCAGTGCTTAGATCTCATTTTTGCATTTTTGAAAGTTATGACTAAAACAGAATGATGGCCTGACACTGTTACAAAACTCAAGAACTTATTATATGGACACTTATTTGTTGTTGTTTTTCTTCTTCTTTCGGCTTTTCTCAGTTAGGGGTCACCACAGCGGAACTCTGATTCGCTAATGATTGGCAGTAGATTTTTTACGGGTGCCGAAGTGCCAGCTCGACGCCCAACCTTCAAAGGCACACCCATTCTACGCATGTCTTTCAAATGCCACTCGAACGTGGGGTGGACATGCAGACTCCACACAGAAGGTGCTTCAGCCGAGAACAGAACCGATAATATAAACATTTAGTAGTGAACTAGATAAGATGCATATGAACCAGAACAGATAATATAAACATGTAGTAGTGAACTAGATAAGATGCATATGAACCAGAACAGATAATATAAACACGTAGCAGTGAACTAGGTAAGATGCATATGAACCAGAACAGATAATATAAATATGTAGTAGTGAACTAGAAAAGATGCATATGAACACAAACAGATATTAACATGTAGTAGTGAACTAGACAGGATGCATATGAACAAGAACAGATAATATAAACGTAATAGTGAACTAAAAAAGATGCATATGAACAAGAACGGATAATATAAACATGTAGTAGTGAACTAGATGAGATGCATATGAACAAGAACAGATAATATAAACATGTAGTGAACTAGATAAGATGCATATGAACAAGAACAGATAACATAAACATGAAGTAGTGAACAAGATAAGATGCATATGAACAAGAATAGATAATACAAACGTAGTAGTGAACTAGATAAGATAGATATGAACAAGAACAGATAAAATAAACATGTAGTAGAGAACTAGATGAGATGCATATGAACAAGAACAAATAATATAAACATGTAGTAGTGAACTAGATGAGATGCTTAAAAAAAAGAACAGATAATATAAACAAGCAGTAGTAAACTAGATAAGATGCATATGAACAAGAACAGATAATATAAACATGTAGTAGTGACCCAGATGAGATGCATATGAACAAAAAACAGATAATATAAACATGTTGTAGTGAACTAGATAAGATGCATATGAACAAGCACAGATAATATAAACATGTAGTAGTGAACTAGATGAGATGCATATGAACAAGAACAGATAATATAAACATGTATTAGTGAACTAGATGAGATGCATATGAACAAGAACAGATATTTTAAACATGCAGTAGTGAACTCAATAAGAAGCATATGAAAAAGAATAGATAACATAAACATGTAGTAGTGAACTATATGAGATGCATATGAGCAAGAACAGGTAATATAAACATGTAGTGAACTAGATAAGATACATATGAACAAGAACAGATAACATAAACATGTATTAGTGAACAAGATAAGATGCATATGAACAAGAACAGATAATATAAATGTAGTAGTGAACTAGTTAAGATGCATATGAACAAAAACAGATAAAATAAACATGTAGTAGTGAACTAGAGATGCATATGAACAAGAACAGATAATATAAACATGCAGTAGTGAACTAGATGAGATGCATATGAACAAGAACAGATAATACAAACATGTATTAAATAGATGAGATGCATGTGAAAAAGAACAGATAATATAAACATGTAGTAGTGAACTAGATAAGAGGCATATCAACAAGAACAGATACTATAAATATGTAGTAGTGAACTAGATAAGATGCATAGGAACAGGAACAGATAATATAAAGATGGAGTAGTAAGCAAGATAAGATGCATATGAACAAAAACAGATAATATAACCATGTATAGTGAACTACATAAGATGCATATGAACCAGAACAGATAATATAACCATGTAGTACTTAACTAGAAAAGATGCATATCAACAATAACAGATAATATAACCATGTAGTAGTGAACAAGTGAGGATGCACATGAAGAGGAACAGATAATATAAACATGTAGTAGTGAACAAGAGAAGATGCATATGAACAAGAAAAGATAATATAAACAGGTTGTAGTGAACTAGATAAGATGCATATGAAAACGAACAGTTAATATAAACACGTAGTAATGAACTAGATAAGATGCATATGAACAAGAATAGATAATATAAACATGAAATTGTGAACTAGATATGATGCATATCAACCATAACAGATAATAAACAAGTAGTAGTGAACTAGATAAGATGCATATGAACAAGAACAGATAATATAAGCATGTAGTAGTGAACTAGATAAGATGCATATGAACCAGAAAAGATAATGTAACCATGTAGTAGTGAACTAGATAAGATGCATATGAACAAGAACAGATAACATAACCTTGTAGTATTGAACTGGATAAGATGCATATGAACCAGACCAGATAATATAGCCATGTAGTTGTGAACTAGACAAGATGCATATGAACAAGAACAGACAATATAAACATGTAGCAGTGAACTAGAGAATATGCATATGAACAAGAACAGATAATATAAACATGTAGTATTGAGCTAGATAAGATGCATATGAACAAGAACAGATAATATATCCATGTAGTAGTGAACTAGTTAAGATGCATATGAACCAGAACAGATAATATAACCATGTAGTTGTGAGCTAGATAAGCTGCATATGAACAAGAAAAGATAATATAAACATGTAGTAGTGAACTAGAGAAGATGCATATGAACAAGAGCAGATAATATAAACATGTAGTAGTGAACTAGAGAAGATGCATATGAACAAGAACAGATAATAAAAAACATGTAGTAGTGAACTAGAGAAGATACATATGCATATGAACAAGAACATATAACATAAGCATGTAGTAGTGAACTAGAGAAGATGCATATGAACAAGAACAGATAATATAAACATGTTGTAGTGAACTAGAGAAGATGCATATGAAGAAGAACAAATATAAACATGTAGTAGTAAACTAGATAAGATGCATATGAACAAAAACATATAATATAACCATGTAGTAGTGAACTAGATAAGATGCATACTAGCAAGAACAGATAACAAAACCTTGTAGTATTGAACTAGATAAGATGCATATGAACAAGAACAGGTAATACAGCCATGTAGCTGTGAACTAGACAAGATGCATATGAACCAGAACAGACAATATAAACATGTAGTAGTAATCTAGACAATATGCATATGAACAAGAACAGATAATATAAACATATTGTAGTGAACTACATAAGATGCATATGAACAAAAACAGATAATATAAACATGTAGTAGTGAACTAGATAAGATGCATATGAACCAGAACATATAATATAACCATGTAGTACTGAACTAGAAAAGATGCATATCAACAATAACAGATAATATAACCATGTAGTAGTGAACAAGAGAAGATGCATATGAACAAGAAAAGATAATATAAACATGTTGTAGTGAACTAGATAAGATGCATATGAACAAGAACAGATAATATAAACATGAAGTTCTGAACTAGATATGATGCATATCAACCATAACAGATAATAAACATGTAGAAGTGAACTAGATACGATGCATATGAACAAGAACAGATAATATAAACATGTAGTAGTGAACTAGATAAGAGGCATACGAACAAGAACAGATAATATAAACATGTAGTTGTGCGCAAGATACGATGCATATGAACCAGAACAGATAATATAAACATGTAGTAGTGAACTAGAGAAGATGTATATGAACAAGAACAGATAATATAAACATGTAGTAGTGAACAAAAGAAGATGCATATGAACCAGAACAGATAATATAAACATGTAGTAGTGAACTAGAGAAGATGCATATGAACAAGAACAGAAAATATAAACATATAGTAATGAACTAGATAAGATGCATACGAAAAATAACAGATAACATAACCTTGTAGTATTCAACTAGATAAAATGCATATGAACCAGATCAGAAAATAAACATGTAGTAGTGAACTAGATAAGATGCATATGAACAAGAACAGAAAATATAAACATATAGTAGTGAACTAGATAAGATGCATACGAAAAAGAACAGATAACATAACCTTGTAGTATTCACCTAGATAAGATGCATATAAACCAGAACAGGTAATATAAACATGTTGCAGTGAACTAGTTAAGATGCATATGAACCAGAACGGATAATATAACCATGTAGTTGTGCGCAAGATAAGATGCATATGAACCAGAACAGATAATATAAACATGTAGTAGTGAACTAGAGAAGATGTATATGAACAAGAACAGATAATATAAACATGTAGTAGTGAACAAAAGAAGATGCATATGAACCAGAACAGATAATGTAACCATGTAGTAGTGAACTAGATAAGATGCATATGAACAAGAACAGATAACATAACCTTGTAGTATTGAACTAGATAAGATGCATATGAACCAGAACAGATAATATAGCCATGTAGTTGTGAACTAGACAAGATGCATATGAACAAGAACAGACAATATAAACATGTAGCAGTGAACTAGATAATATGCATATGAACAAGAACAGATACTATAAACATGTAGTAGTGAGCTAGATAAGATGCATATGAACAAGAACAGATAATATATATATATGTAGTAGTGAACTAGTTGAGGCATATGAACTAGAACAGATAATATAACCATGTAGTTGTGAGCTAGATAAGCTGCATATGAACCAGAACAGATAATATAAACATGTAGTAGTGAACTAGAGAAGATGCATATGAACAAGAACATATAACATAAGCATGTAGTAGTGAACTAGAGAAGATGCATATGAACCAGAACAGATAATATAAACATGTAGTAGTGAACTAGAAAAGACGCATATGAACAAGAACAGATAATATAAACATGTAGTAGTGAACTAGAGAAGATGCATATGAACAAGAACAGATAATATAAACATGTAGTAGTGAACTAGGGATGATGCATATGAACAAGAACAGATAACATAAACATGTCGTAGTGAACTAGAGAAAATGCATATGAAGTAGAACAAATATAAACATGTAGTAGTAAACTAGATAAGATGCATATGAACAAAAACATATAATATAACCATGTAGTAGTGAACTAGATAAGATGCATACTAGCAAGAACAGATAACAAAACCTTGTAGTACTGAACTAGATAAGATGCATATGATCAAGAACAGGTAATACAGCCATGTAGCTGTGAACTAGACAAGATGCATATGAACCAGAACAGACAATATAAACATGTAGTAGTAAGCTAGACAATATGCATATGAACAAGAACAGATAATATAAACATATTGTAGTGAACTAGATAAGATGCATATGAACAAGAACAGATAATATAAACATGTAGTAGTGAACTAGATAAGATGCATATGAACCAGAACAGATAATATAACCATGTAGTACTGAACTAGAAAAGATGCATATCAATAATAACAGGTGATATAACCATGTAGTAGTGAACAAGTGAAGATGCACATGAACAGGAATAGATAATATAAACATGTAGTAGTGAACAAGAGAAGATGCATATGAACAAGAAAAGATAATATAAACATGTTGTAGTGAACTAGATAAGATGCATATGAAAAAGAACAGATAATATAAACACATAGTAGTGAACTAGATAAGATGCATATGAACAAGAACAGATAATATAAACATGAAGTTGCGAACTAGATATGATGCATATCAACCATAACAGATAATAAACATGTAGAAGTGAACTAGATAAGATGCATATGAACAAGAACAGATAATATAAACATGTAGTAGTGAACTAGATAAGAGGCATACGAACAAGAACAGATAATATAAACATGTAGTTGTGCGCAAGATAAGATGCATATGAACCAGAACAGATAATATAAACATGTAGTAGTGAACTAGAGAAGATGTATATGAACAAGAACAGATAATATAAACATGTAGTAGTGAACAAAAGAAGATGCATATGAACCAGAACTGATAATATAAACATGTAGTAGTGAACTAGAGAAGATGCATATGAACAAGAACAGAAAATATAAACATATAGTAATGAACTAGATAAGATTCATACGAAAAATAACAGATAACATAACCTTGTAGTATTTAACTAGATAAAATGCATATGAACCAGATCAGAAAATAAACATGTAGTAGTGAACTAGATAAGATGCATACGAAAAAGAACAGATAACATAACCTTGTAGTATTCACCTAGATAAGATGCATATAAACCAGAACAGGTCATATAAACATGTTGCAGTGAACTAGATAAGATGCATATGAACCAGAACGGATAATATAACCATGTAGTTGTGCGCAAGATAAGATGCATATGAACCAGAACAGATAATATAAACATGTAGTAGTGAACTAGAGAAGATGTATATGAACAAGAACAGATAATATAAACATGTAGTAGTGAACAAAAGAAGATGCATATGAACCAGAACAGATAATATAAACATGTAGTAGTGAACTAGAGAAGATGCATATGAATAAGAACAGATAATATAAACATATAGTAGTGAACTAGAGAATATGCATATGAACAAGAACAGATAATATAAACATGTAGTAGTGAGCTAGATAAGAGCATATGAACAAGAACAGATAATATAACCATGCAGTAGTGAACTAGATAAGATGCATATGAACCAGAACAGATAATATAACCATGTAGTACTGAACTAGATAAAATGTATATGAACCAGAACAGATAATATAAACATGTAATACTGAACTAGATAAGATGCATATGAACAAGAACAGATAATATAACCATGTAGTAATGAACAAGAGAAGATGCATATGAACAAGAACAAATATAAACATGTAATAGTGAACAAGAGAAGATGCATATGAACAAGAAAAGATCATATAAGCATGTACTAGTGAATTAGATAAGTTGCATATGAACATGTAGTAGTGAGCTAGATAAGATGCATATGAGCAAGAACAGATAGTATAAACATGTAGTAGTGAACAAGATAAGATGCATATGAACCAGAACAGATAATATAAACATGTAGTAGTGAACTAGATAATATGCATTTGAATCAGAACAGATAATATAAACATGTAGTAGTGAACTAGATAAGATGCATATGAACAAGAACAGATAATATAAACATGTAGTACTGAACTAGATAAGATGCATATGAACAAGAACAGATATATAAACATGTAGTAGTGAACTAGATAAGATGCATATGAACAAGGACAGGTAATAATAACATGTAGTAGTGAACTAGATAAGAACCAGAACAGATAATAGAAACATGTAGTAGTCAACTAGATAAGATGCATATGAACAAGAACAGATAATATAAACATGTAGTAGTGAAGCAGAGAAGATGCATATGAACAAGTACAGATAATATAAACATGTAGTAGTGAACTAGATAAGATGCATATGAACAAGAACAGATAATATAAATATGTAGTAGTGCATACGAACAAGAACAGATAATATAAACATATAGTAGTGAACTAGATAAGATGCATATGAATCAGAACAGATAATATAAACATGTAGTAGTGAACTAGATGAGATGCATATGAACCAAAACAGTTAATATAAACATGTAGTAGTGAACTATACAAGATGCATATGAACAAGAACAGATAATATAAACATGTAGTCGTGAACTAGATAAGATACATATGAACCACAACAGATAATATAAACATGTAGTAGTGAACTAGATAAGATGCATACGAACCAGAACAGATAATATAACCATGTTGCAGTGAACTAGATAAGATGCATATGAACAAGAACAGATAATATAAACATGTAGTAGTGAAGTAGAAAAGATGCATATGAACAAGAACAGATAACGAACATGTAGTAGTGAACTAGATAAGATGCATATGAACCAGAACAGATAATATAAACATGTAGTAGTGAACTAGATAAGATGCATATGAACCAGAACAGATAATATAAACATGTAGTAGTGAACTAGAGAAGATGCATGTGAACAAGGACAGATAATATAAACATGTAGTAATTAACTATACAAGATACATATGAACCAGAACAGATAATATAAACATGTAGTGATGAACAAGAGAAGATGCATATGAACAAGAACAGATAATATAAACATGCAGTAGTGAACTAGATGAGACGCATATGAACAAGAACAGATAATATAAACATGTAGTAGTGAACTAGAGAAGATGCATATGAACAAGAACAGACAATATAAACATGTAGTAGTGAACTAGATAAGACGCATATGAACCAGAACAGATAATATAAACATGTAGTAGTGAACTAGATAAGATGCATATGAACCATAGCAGATATTATAAACACGTTCTTGTGAACTAGATAAGGTACATAGGTACTCAGTATTCCATTTACCCTAAACAACAGTGCAGAGGGAAAATAATGATAATGATTTGCTGATTACAGTTGTACCGCAGTACATGTCCTAGTAAAACAAATGCCTTCAGATTTTCAAATTTGTCATGAGCTAACAGCAAAATTACTACTCACCTTATTATGGTAGTTACATATAGAGTGGGGTATCTGCAGATGTAGCTTATTTATTAATTACTATTTGTTCACCGGGTAAGATGGTTGGTCTATAGCTGCTTTCAGCCATATCCCAAGCTCAAAGAACAGAAAATACATGAGCATCTTTCAAATCAACAGTAGCACATACAAAATGGTAAAATTCTGTACATAATAATAAAAACTAGGATCCAGAAGACCGATGCACTTGCTGCAAAGTGGAATTTTCCTAGTTTGCAAGTCATTCCAGATGTCAAGAGCAAGATTACAAAATCTTTCTCTGAGGTAAATAGAGGTGTTTGCAATTTGAAACTCTCCTGGTGTTTCCTTTTTCCTACTTTAAGTGCAGTCTGTGATAAAGAGCTAGTTTCTAAGGAGAGGGCAACAACAGTTTAAAATCAGTGATATTTTGTTCAGTTTTACTGTATATTTTACTTTAGGTTAAGAATGTCCTGCTGTTATTTTACAGCAGCCTAGCTGTACTACACAGCTAAAGTATTCTGATTTAGTACTTTTGCTTCGAAGAACAAGTGGCAGGGGTTCTGTGGCACAGAGTTTGACTTATCTGTATTCTGGAAGTATGCATTTCCTGGCTGAATGCCTAGTTAACTTTTCTTTTGATTCTTCTGCTTGCCCTGCTGGGATAAACAGCTCTAGGTGCCACTGACCACTGTATGTGACACAGACGCAAGCTCTAACAGTGCCAAATTCACCATAAAGAAACCCAGTCATTCTGATGAATATCAGTATGTGTGTTCCTGCACTGTACACTGATTAGATTTGAGTCTAGTACTATCTGAGATAACCAGGAAGTATTCCTTTTTATCTACATTACTTTTTCCCCTCTTAAACTGCTAACACAAGCCATTTTTAAATACATTCTTAGGTCATATTACTGTAACATTACTTATCCCTTTTTGTACTACAAATACATGCCATCTTATAAATTCATAGGTAAGCAAAGTTAGCTACCCTTACAGGCTACTTTATGCCTGTCCAGATTCCTTTTTTATGCATGCATTAACTTATGTCAATTGCTTACAGATAGGCCTTACCCATCCCATGGTCAATAATTATATATTATCCCTAATGACAATACCTGGAGTCATAGCATAGACAATTTGATGAGACCCATGCATGGGATAAAGCATTTATAGGTTCATAGATTCATAGGTAGGTACTAGGCTATTGGCCCTAGGGCCTATATAAGCCTAGCCAAAGGTACCCTGGCTTTCGCCACCCAAGAAAATTCCTGTGCCACTGTCGAGCAGAGCCACAGAAGTGATCCCCGGGGTGAATTTCCTATCTCCCATCCAATCATCAAGATTTTTCTTGAACAGTGCTAATGAGGAGCTTTGTTTGATATAGATAGGTAGTTTGTTCCAGAGTATGGGAAGTCTCTGGGACAGGAATCCATCCCTCAAGCATTGCATCTATCCATTATTAGTACAGGAATATCATGTGTGTCTATTACATGTTGATGGAGTGATCAAAACATCCACTTTTTAAGTCAAGTTGAATTTCAGGACTATACACAGGTGTCATCACATGATGATAATTATATATATGACAGCATATGTAAGCATATCCGACTAGATTGGTATAAACCAAAATGTACATCCATTGTAATTTTGCTGAATTATACCTTCAAATATACAGACAGTCTTACAAAAACTAAAAATATTGTCCTAAACATCTATAGATAAGATCTAAAGCTGCAAATTAATATTCATAACAACACATCCATAAGCGCCAAGTAATTGAAACTTAGAATTTTCTTTAACATAAAAAACTGAAGAAAACTCAGTATTAGGGTGTAACCTCACCCAGAATGATTGACAAAAGTATAAATCATAGAGCTGGAGAAGTGCCTGGTGACATGGCTGATATCATCATCGCAGTCATGCAGCTGTTTAATGATTTAAGCCCTCCTTTCCTGTGAAAATAAAAGCCTGCCAGTCATGCAACAGCATATAACACACAAACAGTATTTATACATTAGGGTAAATTCATGGCTTCATATTGTAGTAATGAAAAAAAAAACATAAAATACATCTCTTTCTCTTGGAAATACACTTTATTAACAGTCATAAAGAGAACGCATGCTTAACTTTGGCAGGCTAGCACACCCCATAACACTGTGCTGAGTCCACAGTCAAGGCTCATTTTGTTATCACAATTGTGATAATTAACACTGCAAACAGAAGTTAGGCTTATCACTTATGTATAGCAACTGGCACCCACTGTAAAGATGCGACTTTAAACATACAAAACTAAACCATGTATCAAGTGACAAGTCTCACCACACTATAGCAGCTATATGGGAAAAGATTACAGAGCCAGAGTCCAGCAAGAGGAATGGAAAACCTCTGAGAATCTCAACAAACCACACTAGTGGCTTCACTATATAATGATACATCATATCTCCATACAGACAAACCTTCGCTAACTCATTATGCAAGGGCTCATTGACAGTCACTCAATTTTTAAAGCTGGTGGACTAGCAGGACTCATAATGTTAATTTCTTATTCACTTTTAAACATCCAATTCTAGGCATTTAGACTTGAGTAAGACCTGATGCAGTTGTACATTTTTTATTTTTTTATTTATTTATTTTACATTTGTTAACCGGGAGAGTCCGACTGGATACATATCCATTTACAGCAGAGGCCCAGGGAGAAAAGCTACACATGTACAAAAGATGACAATCAATATTCATGGTTACATTGAAAAAAATGTAAACATTGTAAAAGATGATTATATATATATATATATACATGGTTACACTGAAGTTTTAAGATCTTTATAGGTTTATAGTATGACGTATGTACAGAAATTGTTGGACAGGTTGTGAGAGTATAGAATGACATGATACTTAGATGTCATGAATGACAACCAGGAGAAAAAAGGTGGTTAGTTAAGAAGGGGAGTTATAGGAAATTAGATGTAGCAGGTTAAAAAGCATGTGCTTGGAAGAAAACAGGTCGATATAGAAGAGTTAAAAAAATGTATGAACATGGTTAGGATAGGGAGTTAGAGACAAAGCATAAGAAAGGATAGGATAGGAAATTAGGTTCGATTTAGTTAGTATTGTTCTAAAGGTTGTTGAGTATTATAAATAGTTTGGGTGGGTTTGGTTTAGAAAGTTGATTCAAACAGGATAAGGAAGTTGTTTATACTGCATAGTTTACCTACTAGGTTTGTATGTATATTGGGTTAGTCTGGGTTTAGACATGGACATAGCCAATGCTTGTTTAGGTGATTCGTTAGGGATATTTTGAATTGGGGTAAGGAGGCTATAGTGTTAAAATCTGGAGGGAGCATGTTCCATTTTCTGCCAGCTGAGTTGGAGAATAATGATTCTCTGACTGAGTTGTTGGCTTTGGCAGACTGCACATACATTTTGTTGGATGAGCGGAGGGATGCTAGGTTGCTGTAGGGGGTGATAATGTTAGTCAGAATGGGTGTACTGTTAGGTTGGTAGAAGATTTTATGAATAACTATGAGTTGGTTGTACTGTAGTTGATTGGGTAGTTCTAGCCAGTCATGTGTTTTAAGATTTAGACAGTGATGGGTTCTGTAGGCCGTGGCTGTGGTGAATCTAGCTATATTGTTATAGCAGCTATCTAATTTGTTTAGGTTTGATTTCCGTAGGTTTACGAAGATGGGTGAGGCATAGAGAAGGGTTGATAGGAGATGGGTACGAGCTATGGCTGTTCTGGCTGGTGGGGTTAGGAGTGGTTTAATCCTATACAATGAGCCTAGTTTTTTGTTAACTGTTTTAATGGTTTTGTCTATATGAGTGTCAAATGTTAGGCTATTGTCTATTATTACACCAAGAAGTTTTGTGGATGGGTCTGGGGAGATAAAGGTGCCATTGTTGGATGAGATTGTAATATTTGGTGATGTGAGTTTACGGGTGGGGAAGAAAAGTAATAGACTGGTTTTGTGAGGATTCAATAGGAGACAGCGATTGTTGAGCCAGTCCTCTACTTTGTTGAAGGTGATTTGGGATAGGGCTTGTAGTTCTGAGGGGGTAGTGGCAGAAGAGATAAGGGTAAAGTCATCTGCATACTGAATACAGATTGCTTCTGGGATGACGTTGGGTAGGTCACTGATGAATATGGAGAAAAGGAGGGGTCCTAATATGGATCCTTGGGGGACAACAAGGGTGACTGGAAAAAGGGGGGATAGATTGTCTTTCCATAATACTGCTTGTTGTCTGCCTTGCAGGTAAGAGTTGAACCAGTTGATTACTAGGTTGTTTAGGTGTTTAGGCTGAGTGATTTTAGTGTGTCTAGGAGTAGATGGTGATTCACCATATCGAATGCTTTGGATAGGTCGAGAAAGATTACAGTTTTGATTTATTGTGTGGGAGAAGGAGAGAAGTGCTGATGTGGTACTATGGGCAGGTCTAAATCAGTGCTGGGATAGGGCTAGGAGATTGTTCTGGATAAGGTGAGTCAGAATGTGCTTATGTATACATTTTTCCATTATTTTGGCTATGGGAAATAGGATGGCTATAGGTCTATAGTTAGAGAGTTCAGTGGAATTGCCCCCTTTATGAAGTGGAATAATGTGGGAGATTTTCCAGATGGAGGGGACATAGGATTCACGGATAGTACGGTTGATTAAGATGGAGACAGGGTAAGCTATTTCATTAGCGGCCTTTTGTAGAAATTCATGCTGGGTCCTCAAACATGAATTTCAATGGGCAAAAACATATTTTTTTAAGTTCCTATTGTAAATTACACACTAATTAATTTATTTACTTCTTACTGTACCCTGCCAATGGCCAGAACATTTGTTATGTCTTCTATGAAAAACAGTATGTGGCAAAGATCATCATAACCACAATGTTTAATGGTTGCCTTCAACATGGACACACAACTCTCAAAGTTTTACCTCCAGAAAAAGGGACAAACCAAAAAAAAAATGATGGTAATAGTAATTTTAAAAAAAGGCACTGCAATAGGAATACTTTCAAATGCTGGTACTGTTATCAGAGAAAGTTAATTGAAAAGAGGATGTGAATTAACATGTATTTCCCAAAGTGAAATGTATGTAACTATATTGAGTATGACTTTGCAGTGACTGTATAATAAGCAAAAACCTCAACTCATAGGAGGAACAGAGCAACTTTTTAAGCGGAGGTTAGGTATGTATCTCAAAATTATGAACAGATGAGATGCATGGGCAGCATTTTCTGCCTATTTAAATTAAACATGCATCTGCACATAGTTTTGCATTTGAAGACATTTTATTTCATCAGCACACATGTGCTCACTGTCACTGTGCAATGATCAATGTGCCGGGTGGAAAGTAAAGGGGGAGTATACAGGTGTGAATAAAGGCATCTTTATTCCCTTTCTCAGTTCCATCTGAATAAAGGCATCACACCCCTTTCTCAGTTCCATCAGCAAAATGTGAATTAGAAGACTATCACTACTGGACTCAAATCATCCAGTTTCTAATTCTGAACTAGTCTAAGTTTGGAAAAAAAATGACCTTGGGTCTTGTCCCCTGATTTTTGACTACTCAGAAGAGTAATTGCAGACTCCAGATTATTGATCTGATTAGAGTATAAAGTCCTTGCAGTGAATATCCTAAATTTGTTCACATCTATCTTACATTTTGACTGGTTGTCAAGACGATTTGCAGATCCATTTAAGTCCAGAACTGACTTTGCCACCAAATGGTGCATGGCTCCACAACAGAAGAGAGGGTAACCATGTTCATGTGCTTTCTTATTCCATACTGAGCCTTTGCTAGGCAAAAAAAAAAGGAAAAACAAAAATTCGAAATACTTAATATTTTATTTTTTTCTGATATAAATGATACTTTGATTTGTACAACTGTGCCATGCTTTAATTAAAACAGACAAAAAGGAGTACTGTTTTCATATTGCTATTGCTTTGTAAGTACTGATTCATTGATACTGGCTCTAACACGCCTGCTAGGTCGAAAAATGCTTTGTCTTGAGACAGTAGTTTTCAATTTGCAATTGCTCAAGGCAATCCTTTCACATTAGCTCGTCTACAGTGACCCTGCAATTAGAATAATAATGCACAAGGGTGCAAGGGGTGGAATCTCAGGCCAACAACAACAAAAACTTTCTCTGTATTTTTAGTTTTTGCCAAAACTTGACAGTCAATTGTGTGGGTTTCAGTGTATGAGATAAAGGCACGGTACTTTATGATCACCTTTTCGCAGAAGACCAGAGGGAAGACAATAGCTTAATTTTCAAATCACACATCAGAAGTCTTTTGTCAAATTCATATTAAAATTATTGTTTCTTCTAACTTTATACCTTTTTTTAATCCTTAATGCTCACAACTGACTGTCTGTTAGCTGATAATCTGACCTCCTCACTCACTCATAGCCCCCCACACCGAGTTACTTTTTCCATAAAAGAGGTGACAATCATATGAAGTGAACAGCGACATCATCATACTCGGAGTCAGTTTCTTAGTCTTACTCTACTATTTCCCTCTGAGAAGCAAGTGTACAGTACCCCTCACCAATGATGTGGTCTGTGGCTGCCCCCAAGCAGGCCTCTAATTTTAATGGACCCCCTCAAATCTCATTTACTTTAAAGGTATCCTGGTTACATTCCTCCCAGCATCCATAACACAATCCTTAGTGCTGTTTCTGCAATTTACTTTAAAGATATCCTGGTTACATTCCCCCTTTATTCATAACACAATCTGGAGTGCTATCTCTGCAATTTACTGTAAACGTATCCTAGTTACATTCCTTCCAGTATCCATAACACATTCCGGAGTGTTGTCTCTGCATTACTATAAGTGATTAGCTCTGTTCTAGAAGGTGTTATATTGCAAAACAGCCCAATGAGAGCTGCAATTTTAATGCAATTTCATTCTTGTTTTATATAGATTCTTTTCCCAAAATATACCCAATAGTCCTATTATGTGACAGAGTGAGGATAAAAAGTATCTGTTGTCTTGTTATACCACAGTTAGCAGAAATCTGAATTAAAGCTTTCTTCAAAAGCCTTATGCAGTGACCTTGTTTAATTTTATTAACTGCCAGCTCTTAATTAGACTTTCCACCATGTTTTAATGTTCCTGGAGCAGATGTTAAATTACTTGGATTTGTTCAACCCCATTCACAGCCTGCTGCATTGATATCTACAAAACAGCCCTTCTCTTAATCATATGTGACAGCAAATTCCAACTTAGAAAGAGATGGAAGCCTTTCCAGAAAATCTCTGAAGCTTTTACTTCAAAGCAGCTTAAACAAATAATTTTAACATTGTAAATATTTTAGATTTGTCTAGCTCCATCCATACTCAGCTGATAGAGACTATAGGGAGCAGCAGATGCTGCAACAAATGCCAAACTGACAAAATGCTCATTTGGTAATGTCTCATAAATGGGCCCACACTGCACAACAGGCAAATCAATAGCTGACTGCCCTCTACATGCAATATCTGGTGAAACGGCAAATAGAAGGAGAAAATTATAGAGCCAGAACAAAGGCTCCAGAGATCTTCTAATAAAAGGACACATACACATGCACGTGTGCACGCGCACACACACACACACACACACACACACACACACACACACACACACACACACACACACACACACACAGACGCACATACACACACTTTCTGTAATATTCCTTTTCAAAAGTAATGCCAACTGTCTGGAAATCAATCACATCACACATCAGAAACTCCCCACATCTCAGCTATTGTAAAGGCACACTCCTACACCATATAAAACACCTGTCAAAAGCAAATGCTCTGACATGGCCCTTCTTTTTCCCTAATGGCACGCCACTAAATACAGTTTCACGTACACCTGCACGTCTTTTGTTAAAATTCCTGCACACAGTATAGATATATCTGTCATGTGATCGTTCTGTACTTTTATGAGGCTCACAAACTCATTGCTTCTGTACTCTTCTTCTTCTCTGTATCCATTGTAAAGATATTGTTACATATTTGTAGTTGGTCTATGTTGTAAAAATTATTTGTTTTATGTTGTAAAGTTATTTGTTTTATGTATCTGTGTCTCTGATCTGAGATGTGTATAAAGAAAGTCTTTGGACCAGGTCCTTTTGCTGATTAACAAGCAACAAATATAACAGAAGTTATGCTGTAACTATGGTGTCAAAATGTTAAACTTTAGTAAAATTGCAACAACATTTTTACCAAATTAAGTGTAGATTCAAAAATGGCAGTAATATCTTGGGCCAAAATTTCAGAACACTTATTTTCTGGTTCTGCATTGTGATAACTAATGTGACATAACATAATTCAGATTATTTCTCATTCACTGTGCACAAAATATCCCGTCCACAATTATATTTTGGGATGGACACGTGGAAGGACAATGTAATTCTTTGTATGTTTGTGACACGAGTTCCCATGGATGAGGTTTTGCAAATCTGGAAAAATGATGAAGTTCTATTAATTTATAGGATATGTTCACCAAATGAAATTCAGATATAACTTTTGCACTTTCTAATATATTGGGACAAAACATTCAGAATGCTCATTTAAGCTAACTGTTTGAAAAACTCTTCAGTGCCACAACACAATTCCATTTGGAAAGGCAATTTCACAATTGCTGTATGAAAAAACAAAAAAACTTCCTGATAAGAAATAAGCAGTACAGTACAGTACAGTAACAAGTAAGGCAGTAAGGCAGTGACCCCCAGATGTTATGCAGAGAATGTTACCTCAGACTGTTGAGTAAAGATGGAAAACATGGTTAACTGCTGACATTCCCATGGGAAAAATGACTGCAGTTTTGATGGTAACAGCCAGTGGTTGATGAGTGTGAACAGTCTCATGAGCTGTAAGTCTGGAGAAAATAAATATAGAATTGGGGGACTGTACTTTAAAAGGGTCTGCACGGGAAGGATGGAGAGGATGTGTGTGAGATGATTATGTGCCCTTTATTTAGTAAAAAAAAGTCTGAACAGACAGCATGTGCAGTTCAGCTGCTATTACTGTTGTGAACTTATTAGTGTACAACAAAGCATAGGTAACTGACAAGGACTCATTCAGTGCAGATTTTCCCAGTGTTGTACTTTTGTCTGGGAGCATGTACCATTCAGTTGTATTGAATATTCATTTTGTTGACTGTATGTTTTGAAAGTAATGGTACTGGACAGGGCTACTACTTGCCTATGCAACACATACGGTCTAGATACCTAAACATATGAATCTGGTTGACAAGAGGACTGAGAAGTCTCAGGATCAGACTGAGGTTGTAGGAGGGGGAATACCTTTACTGATGGTACTGTACTTAAGGCAGCATGGCTCACTCAGCTATTTTATGTATTTATTTATATTACACTTTATTTTACACCTGCAGTCCTACCTTGCTGAAGAGTCAGGCTGTGTGCACATTGTTTCAAGCAAGTCTTAAAATACAAAGAATGGTGCCTGGCTATATGATATACATGAATACAATGCTGACTATGACCCAGATAAACTAAGTTCAAATATTGGCTTGAGTAATGGAAGAGCCAGGAAGGACACCCTGAAAGGGAGGGAGGGAGGTGGTCGTCCCAGTCAATAATACTGGACACAGGACCTGGGGACATGGATTTGGATACCATGCGGTGATGCAAGTGTACACAGCAGGGGCCAGGATCAAATAACTATCTATATAAATAAATATATATATATATATATATATATATATATATATATATATAAAATATATATACATACATACACACACACACACACACACACACACACACACACACACACACACACACACACACACACACACACGTACCCTTCATTGCCAAGATGCCATCAAGGGCATACCCTCTCCAAATACCTGTGTGTATGATGGCCCTCTGGCCCACTCCCACCCTCAGTAGGATGCATTTAAGACTAGGTAGTAGTGAATGGACTGGGATAGGTCATATAGTCAGCGTATATAATAGGAACCAGCATCTAGGAAAAAAATAAGGACATTAATAATCAGAAATGCTAGTGGCCAGCAATGAGTAGCTACCAAACTGACTTTCCTTTACTTGTCATAAACATAATACTAGAGTGATTTTATAACAGTTTGTGCCACATTTTCTTTAGTGGCATTGTATAATTCTGTTGGACAACTCTGACTGTCTTAAAGTGAGTCTAACATCTTGTGAATGTTTACTAATTTCCTTCAGTAATGTTTAATTCACAGTCTTACTGTTGTTTATTTATTTATTTTTTTTTATTTTAAATTTGTTGACCGAGATAGTTTGAAAGGATATATGTCCATTTTCAGTGGAGTCCCGGGGAGGAAAGCTCCACATACCAAAAAAGAGACAATACATACATCACTGAGTGATAAACTCAGGCAGACATGTTTAGAAAAATATAGACAAAGAATACAGGCAGATATCAATATACACAATGTGCAGACTTACATCTGATTGGCAAAGACATATCAGAAAATGTGAACATAGAATACAATCAGATCTCATAATTCACAATGCTTAGACATTCAAATGCTATGAGGCATAGATATTTGATTAAACAACAGGTTGGGTAGCAAGACATGTATTAGTGACGTTGTTAGTCAGGTTTAGAACAAGAGCACAGCCAATGAGATGTGAGGTATTTTTTGAGTTCTCTTTTAAACAGGGGTAGTGAGATTTCCTTGGTAACAGTAGTGGGGAGTACATTCCAGTGTTTACTGGTTGAGTTGGCAAATATAGCATCACCTGCAGAGTTGTTGGATTTTTGGGTCAGTATCATTAGTTTATCAGCTGAGTAATGGGCTGGGTGCACTATGAGGGGTGAGAATATTTTTGATGTTAGGGGTGTTATCAGGTTGATGGAGTATCTTATGCGCTACTCTAAGCTGGTTGAACTGTAGAAGGGTAGGATACACTAGCCATCCCAGTGCTTTGAGGTTCTATAAATGGTGGGTCCTAAAAGCCATGCCTGTAGCAAATCTGGCTATATGATTGTAACATCCTGATAATTTGTTGAGATCAGTTTTGGATAATTTGGTGAGTACAGGGGAGGCATACATAAGGGTAGAGAGGAGATGTGATCTTGCAATAGCTACCCTAGCTGGGGGGGTGAGGAAAGATTTGGATCTGTACAGGGAGCCAAGTTTTTTGTTGATGGACTTAATAGTGTGATTGACATGTTTATCAAATTTAAGGTTTTCTATTATTACACCTAGAAGCTTTGTATGGTCATCAGGGAAGATAATGGTGTCATTGCTAGATTTGATGCTGAAGATAAGAGGAAGAATTCTTCTGTTAGGAGAGAAAAGTAGCAGCTTGGTTTTGTTAAGATTTAGAAGCAGGCCGCGTTTAGCTAGCCATGTTTCTACCATGCTGAAAGTGGTCTGGGTGAGGGTTAGAAGTTGTGTAGGAGAGGCGTCGGAGCATATTAGTGTTGAGTCATCTGTATATCGGATGCAGGTGGCTCCTGGAGCTCCTGGGATGTTAGTGTGGAGATCATTGATAAAGACAATGAAAAGAAGGGGACCAAGTATGGACCCTTGTGGACACCTAGGGTTAGAGGAAGTTGGGATAACAGACTGCTCTGCCATAAGACAGCCTGCTGTCTACCGTTTAGGTAGGAGTGAAATCATTGTATTGCATGTTGGTCTAAACCGATGGATTGTAGGGAATTGAGCAGTAGCTGATGGTTGACCAAACTGAAAGCTTTTCAGAAATCTAGGAAGAATGCTGAAGATAGTTTGTTGCTGTTATGATGAAGATTGATGACTTTAGAGAAAGACTGAAGAGCTGTGGTGGTACTGTGGAATGGCCTAAAGCTGTGCTGAGAGTCAGCGAGCTTTCCGTTTTGAATAAGAAAGTGCATGATTTGTTTGTGCATACATCTTTCCATGATTTTAGCTAGTGGTGAAAGAATGACTGTAAGTCTAAAGTTAGATAATTCTGTGGAACTTACTCCTTTATAGAGAGATATAATGTGATATTTTCCACATTGCTGAGATGGATCCTTCTGAGATGGATCTGTTGATGAGAATAGAAATGGGAAGTGCTATGGCATCAGCTGCTTTTTGAAGATATTCAGCTGGGAGGTGGTCAGCAGCTAGTGTAGTAGGTTCTAGCTTTTTAAGTAAGGTCCAGATCAGGTTGGTAGGTATGGTTTGAGAGGTTAAGGTGGGTTGGGTGCGGGGTGGATCAGGGCTAGATGTGCCAGAGCTGGTGTTTGTGTCCAATGGAATGAGATGGGTAGCTAGAAACTGGATAGTTTCAGTAAAGAAGGAGCTGTTTGCAATTTCAGCAGGGGATTTATCAAGGGTAGCTGATGGGGTAGAAGTGGCGGAATAGCCTGGGTGGAGAAGATTGTTAAAATCAGCCCAGAACGTTTGAGGTTTAACTGATATTTTTGTTGTAGGAGGGTGTAGTGATTTTTTTGTCTAGAATGACAGATTTTTTGGTCTGGCTCCTTAGCTGCCGGTATCTTACTTGGTCCATAGGGGCTTTGGTAACATGCCACCTGGCCCAGATGTTGTTTCTTAGTTTATTTAGTTTTTTTAATTTCTTTAGATAGCCACAGTGCAACCGTGGCTTTTACACGGATGGTAGGGGTAGGAGCATGGTGGTTCAGGATAGCCAGAAATTTGGTATTGAAGTACTCAACTGCTTCTTGTAATGGGAGACGTTTCAAGACATTCCAATTACATGCAATGAGTTATTTTTGGGAGTTGTCAAGGTTAAAGTTCTAGACATTTCTTATAGTTTTGTAGGTGGGCTAGTTGGGAATGTTAGCTTTGAGCCTAATAATATAGGTAAGGCATTGATCACTTAGATTATTGGGTAATGTGCCTGACTTGTACTTTTGGGGGTGGCTGTTAATAAGTATCCATTCGAGGATACTATTTTTGACTCTATTTTTGCTAAATCTGGTGGAGGTGGCAATGATCTGAGTAAACCCATGGAGATTTAAATGGGTGGATGGAGTTTCAGAGGAACAGGTGTTCCAATCAATGTTAAAGTCCCCCAAGACAATGGTTTCCTGGGGATAGTTAGAAGCTAGCCAATGTAAGATATTTTCTAGAGTATTATCATTCTTGCTGGGTGGAATATAAATGCAGGTAATGTATCTGCATTTAATTTTGTTTATTATTAGTTTGGTGATGAGAATTTCTGCATTGCCAAACTGGTTGGCTGTTGGGTGTCAATTGTTATTGCTAGGGTAGACTTGTATAGTACAGCTACCCCGCCACCTTTCTTGGAGATCCGGTCCAGTCTAAGGATGTTGTACTGTGGGGGGGGGGGTTATTTTGTTATCTTTGGTTATTGGTTTTAGCCAGGTTTCTGTGAGGCAGAGGATATCAGGGGAGTGAACAGCTAAGAGTCCATGTAGGCTATGGATCTTGTTGTTTAGGCTTCTGATGTTGAGATGACAGACCAGAAATGAGTTTGGAAGTCTATCAATCTGGGTAGTACACGGTTGGTTGTTAGATGGTGTCCTTGGGTCTACTGTTGTGGATGGGCCAGGGTTGGGGTGGATGTCTCCATCCTTCATAAGATTAATTTTTAAGTTGCTTATGAGTCTTAAAAATTTGTTTATGATTTTTTCATAACTTTTGGTTTTTAAGCTAATGTAGTGGTATTTAGTCAGGTGATGGTAATTGGTGGGCGAGGAATTAGGAGAGGGGGGTGGTTATGTGGTGGATGAATTTATTAAATGCTGGGTTGTTGTCCGTTTGAGTTTGGGTATTGGATTTCAAAATGCTGTACTTATTCATAAGAGCTTAGGTGATAAGGAATGAATAGCAGGGGTACTAAGGGTAACAGCATTAGTGTTTTAGCTGTAGTCATAGTAAATTACTAGGGTAGGGTCTGTATTGAGTGTATGTGGTGGATAAAAGATTAGAGAGAATAGAATAGCTATAGGTGGGTTAATATGGATAGTGGGGTGGATAGAGGGTGTATTTTTGTGGTAGGAGTTTGCTGGGTTCTAGGAGCATGTGTAGTTGGTTAGCTAATTAAGGGGTCATGCCAGTGGTACTATAAACGTAGTAGTACTAGGGGTGGGTGGGATATGGGGGAAGGGTAGGGTACAGAGTAAGCGAAGCGAGCAGAGTGGGGCTAAACCAGTAAAGCAGATACCTAATGGCAGCTTGTGCAGGTATGCATTACAAGCACACTTTTTGTTTCTTTTTATATGCCCAATACTCTGTTTCTAGACCCTACTGTTAAAAACTACACAGTTCCCTGCCTGCTTCTCAATTTACAATTCAGAGAGCCCATTTTCCAATTCCCTTTTGTAGCATGCTTGTCTTGTTTGACTTAGTTTATTGAGACATGCACTGTTTGGAGGTGCAGAGCACACTATGCTCATCATCTGTTGAACAGTAGAAAGCACACTGTTTTTACCTTAATTTGGGAAGAAAAAAGGCTACAGGAAAGTTTAACCCTTCCAACCTAATGCTTATCAGCATAAACAGAATTACAAGCAGGTGTAATGGGGACATTCACCAGTGCTTTTTTGAACCCAGTTTGTTAAGTTTACAGGTGGCAAGTTATTTAAGTGGATACTGACTTTATTAAAACAAGTTCTGTGGTGGGGAAAGTCTTCCGTACTTATGCTTTTACAGGCCTTTCAGGGGGAAGTGAGGTAGGAACACCTTATTAAGTTCCATGGTGGGGAAAGTCTTCTGTACTTATGCTTCTACAAGCCTTTCAGGGGGAGGTGAGGTAGGAACACCTTATTAAAACAAGTTCTGTGGTGGGGAAAGTCTTCCGTACTTATGCTTTTACAAGCCTTTCAGGGGGAGGTGAGGTAGGAACACCTTATTAAAACAAGTTCTGTGGTGGGGAAAGTCTTCCATACTTATACTTTTACAAGACTTTCATGGGGAGGTGAGGTAGGATCACCTTATTAAAACAAGTTCAGTGGTGGAGAAAGTCTTCTGTACTTATACTTTTACAAGCCTTTCAGGGGGAGGTGAGATAGGAACACCTTATTAAAACAAGTTCCGTGGTGGGGAAAGTCTTCCGTACTGATGCTTTTACAAGCCTTTCAGGGGGAGGTGAGGAAGGAACATCTCAACCGACTGGGACCTGATGCCTTCCCATTACAAGAAGCAGTTGAGTACTTCAATACTAAATTTCTGGCTATCCTTGACCACTGTGCTCCTACCTGTAACATCCATATAAAAGCCATGGTTGCATCGTGGCTATCTAAAGAAACAAAAACCAAAATTAAACTAAGAAACAATGCCTGGGCCAGGTGGCAGGTTACCAAAGCCCTTATGGACCAAGTAAGATACTGGCAGCTAAGGAACCAGACCAAAAAATCTGCCATTCTAGACAAAAAAAAAATCACTACACCCTTGTTCTTATTTACTAGAGATTGCCTCCCTGGTTCTCCGCAGAAGGTTCTATACTTGGCAGACTGCCCTGTTAACCAAAACAAAAATAAAAGAAATACAAAATCTGGAGCACCAACTCTGCAAGATGTGTTAAATGGATGGAGTAAATTTCAGCTGTTGAATGAGAAGGATTTTCTTTCTTTTTTTTTTTTTTAATTACTGGTACTGGATTTAAGAATCTATGTGTTGTTCAGCCATCCTGAGTACGCATTTGCTTTTCATTGTATTTTATAGAAACAGCTGCGGTCTTGTTCTCCTCCCCATCATTATCGGTACTTCACTTAGGGTGAACCACAGTAGGCAGAGATTTTATTGGGTTAATTCCACATCCAGCTCTTCCCATTTCTGTGCTCCAGTTTGCAGAGCATGTGTGTGTGTGTGTGTGTGTGTGTGTGTGTGTGTGTGTGTGTGTGTGCTTGTGTGCGAGTGTTCATGTGTGCATGCGTATGCTTTGGCTACTAATGACGAAGTAATGAAATGGCTATACTGACTAATGTGCTATAAACGGTAAGGCTTCTAAAAGACTGGTATGGTGCAAAATTGTTACAGGTGGCTAGCCCTTTAAAGCTTTGTCTAACTGGTAGGTCCAGAATGTGATCACTACCGAGCAGTAATTGCTTGAAACAGGAGTTGAAGTACAACTAACGGCAGTGCTGGGCCACAAGCTAAATTTATCTACTCTTGAAGAACTGCAGGTTTAGGGCAAGGCTTTTGAGTCCTACTGCTGAGAGACATCTGCATACGTGATCACTTGCTAGCAAAATCAGTGAGTAAATTGCTTATACATATATTTCAATGCAAAAGAAATAGAGCATGCTACTGAAAGTATTAAGGGTTAAAAGATAATGGTGCAAAAATAAATATCAGAATAGAAAAGAAAATTTGTGTTATAAAGAGACTGAAATAAGCATGGGTAGATGATGACTTTTAAGGTCATGATAGCAAGAAAGGCAAGAATTAATATAATGCAGCGTTAGGTAATGTTATACATATAAAGAAATGAAACAAAATAACCACACAGCATGTATAGGACTAATAAGGTACAGATTTATCCATTGTGAATGCTTAACTATATAATATAAGGACAGAACATGATAATGTAACTGCACATCATAATGTTCATTAGAAAACGACTCGCTAGATGGAATGTAAATGTTCTAATGATCAGGAAAAACTGAAACACGTATTATTCTTGTAATACTACAGTAAGGAATAATGATGTTGCATTACTAGACATTTATGATGAAGTTTCAAAACCAGAATGAACAGTAAATATTAATAATTTTATTTCTGTATCAGGGAATCTACATTACGAAGAATAATCCTTAATGGAAGGAAGGGAAGGTATAGAAATTTGCTGGGAATTATGAATCTTTTATGCAGTGTGCAAGTTCTTTGTTCCATATATGTTTCAGGAGATACAAAAAGAATGCAGATTTCAAGGACCCATTTTCTACAAGTGTAGCTCTGCCGCTACCTCATTAAAGGCATGCAAAACACCCTTAAGTGTATGTAGCAGCTGGTGTGTATGTGTGTGTTTTGCCTCATTTTCCTTCTCCCTTGACAACAATTGCAAGTCGATGGTAAATCTTTGAAGATTATAGTAACTCAATAATGCCAAATACTAAAGTCTCATACTTCTTTTTTTTTTTTTTTGTGAAAAGCATATCAATGCAACATTGTTCTATTAAGTGTTTACATGAATAACATTGCCATTTAAAATGTCCTTTACTTTTCTGCCTGTTATTTTAGGCTTGGCCTGGAACTCTTGATCCAAGAAGTTGAGAGCTATGACGGCATAAGGAGGAGTGGCTTGACTACTGTACCACATCTGTCACCATCTGCTATGCTCTCGTAGTCCCAACCCTTCTCCTGTGCCACCACCAGCTCATCAACTAGGTTCTTCTCTGCTTATGGTATGACAAAGTTAAGTTCCATCCCACTGCATCCCATACTTAAAGACTGCTAGCCAAGATTCAGAGCTGTGGTAGCACACTGAAGGCTGTGCGCAATAATTGCGTTTAAAAAACTTATAACATAAGGGTCAGAAAAAGACAACTGGGACTTAACGTAGAGTATAATAATTGATTATTTGATCATAACCAGTATATTCTGTGTTCAAGACAAGGGTGTCAAGAAAATCATCTCTGAAATGAAGCCTGAGAGTAGAATATTGACAGCTATGTTGAAAAGCACATAACTTGATGGTTATGATAAATTATTTGTAGTACAAGATCTACCTACTCTCATGCACTATAAAAGTTAGAGAGACCGAAAAAAAAGTGCTGTAGCAGTAAGTGTTTTACAGTTTTGAAAGTTATAATACAGAGGATTATGACTGGGTCTCTAATTGTAACCTACTTATCATGTGTTTGAGACACAGATGTCAAGAATTTTACCTTGAGACTGAAGACCACATAATGCTGTGGTAGTGCAGCAGTTAGCATTGTCACTGTGTGGAGTCTCCAAGTCCTCCCTTTGGTTGAGTGAGTTTTAAAGGCATGCAGGTGTGTGTGTGTGTGTGTGTGTGTGTGTGTGTGTGTGTGTGTGTGTGTGTGTGTGTGTGTGTGTGTGTGTGTGTGTGTGCATACCCACATGTGCCTTCTGTGAAGGTTGGGCACGGGGAAACTTGACACCATAAAAACTCCACTGCCAATCTGCGGACCACTGATCCATTGTGGCGACCCCTAATGGAAGAAGCTGAAAGACGTTGCTTACTAAAGACCACATAATATAGGGCTATGGGTGGAGATCCCTTTGCGGTACATGGAGATTTAACTACACCATGCACTACTAGTTAGCGAAAAAAAAAAAGTATGTGTTGTCCCATCTTTCAAAGCTGGTAAAGGAGTCAGCAAGCTCTATCAAACAGAAAGCAGAAGATATGTTTAAATATTCTGTGTGCAAGAAAAGTGGATTCATTTAGACTGACCGTGATCCTCTATGACAGCAGGTAGAAATGAAGTTGAAAAAAAAGATAATTCAAGTTCTGGCTCTGTCATTTGCTGGCCAGCACTGACTGCTATTGCTGCAAAGGGCCAGACATTATCTTAACAGCACTTACGGGGTGCTGAACAATTGCTAAAGACTGGGTCTTACACTACAGTAGCACCAAATTAGGTTGTCTTTTTTTACTAATATTAGCGTGTAATCTTGGCAGTCCATGACTACATACATATCTATTGCTGCTACAGAGAGAGTGGCTACCAGACAAATGCAAAAACTCTTCAATCATTCAGTAATTTCATTATTTTAAGGAAAAGAAAAAAGTCTGAATGAAGAGTTTAACAGCTAAGCTTCATGAAGCTATTTTTTGATAGTAAAACCTAAGAAATCCTTTTAACCTTTTAGTTACCATGATGATCAATAATTTACCTAGTTAAATTTCAATACTTGCTTATTATTTGTTAGAATATGTGGACCATCATATACAATAAGCTTTTTTCTTTTTTTATTTCTTTTCAAGTAAATATGTTTCGCTGTGCCAGTAAATCACCTATGGGTGTATATCACATGCAACTGACACTTGATTGGATTTCACTGCATACACACTGAAGGCTTTTTCTTGCTGCCATGATGTAGATGAAAAGTATTTATTACCGTCATAACACATGCAATGCAGCCCAGCACAATTACAGTGGTCAGTTTCCTACTGTAATAAGTGTAGGCCATGCCCTACAGAAAGGTTTCATGTGAACTGGAAAGCCATAGGTTAACAACTTTTTTTTTTCCTAAACACTTAATATTAACAGTACATTAACTTAAATGGGGACATTCATTTGACAGTGTGTTAATTAACGCACAAGTATGACAGTGTAAGAAACAAGAGGAAAATAATGACACTCATTATTACTTGTAGAAGACAAATTCATAAAGTTGTTTAAAGGCACTCGCAGCACAGTAAGATGTCACAGAGAGAGAAGGCAAAAACATATTTAAAGAGTTCACAATATAATAGAATAATTAAGACCCTGGTACAGGCCAACAAAGGAATATAAAGTGTATGCTGTGTGCTTGCAGTTATACTAGATACAATTTATAAAGAGATGCTTAAGCATGGTAATCTAAAATAAGGAATACTGTTCACACAGTACTTTCTTCAGATGAATTTTGTTTCCAGTGGTTTTGCTGAAAATAACATACTCTACTGTGAACCGCCTTTATTGTATGAAACATAGTTTCCTCAAAGGTGCAATGACTTTAAAGATGTATATATATATATATATATATATATATATATATATATATATATAAAAATGTATAAAATTTGGTACTAAGGGTGGGCTCAGTCTTATGCATAGCAGAATTTAATTGAGGTTTGCTGTAAGGCAATAATTCTGAGATAGCACAATCTTCCATGTGAAAATGCAGAACAGGTCTGCATCAGAGTAGCCTGTCATAAGCAAATGTCCACAGAAGAAGAAAGTAAAAGAATTTAACCAGTATTTTCCTTTTTTTTTTTTGTAATAAAAATGAAAAGTGGTGTCCACAGAATACTGTGCGGTTACAAGGCATTAGCATTGCTGATAGTTACTATCCCCAAGTCCCCCAAGTCTGACAAATGGACGCAAGAACTGAGATACCTCTGTCTATTAACATCAATAGATGGCAAATTGTGTAATCAACATTTCTTATAATAAAATGTTATCCATCTTTATAGAGGGCTCAGATATAGAGGTATTGTAAGTGGAGGAAGGTTTGAAATCTCTGTAACAATGTTTCATACATTTGGGTTAAGGAACACTAACTTTTACCTCATTCAACTTTGGCCCAGATTATATTGTTTATTCATGATTTGACATCAATTTTGTGTCTTACTTTTTCCCACTTTCTAGTTTTACTTGTACTTATTATAAAAACAAAACAAAAAAGCATAGTAAGTGCAAAAAGATGGAACAGCCTTATAGGAAAAGTACATTTAATGGAACTAAAGTATGAAAAAAAAAAAAAAAGAAAACAGACATTTCCTTTTTTCAGAATTATGTTGTAGACGCATACTTAACGCTAGATCCATATCAAGCCTTTGACAGAGTAAACACTGTTTACTTACTTACACAGGTAATGCAAAGAAAACAGATTATCTTAATACATACATAACTAGGGGACAGAGTTACACCATGACTACTGAAAGACAAAAACCCTAATGACTTTAAGTTAAATGTCAGAAGTCCTGTGAGTGAATACCTTCTGAAGTCACCATTTATCACTGGTGTGCGGGTGTCAACAATCTCACACAATCTCACACCCAAAACTTTAATAACTTACTCAGAAACTATAAAAACCTGGAGTAAATTAGGAGATTTTCTTTGTAAATGCTTTTCCTCCCTGCAACTGCACCTGCTGATCACTGGATATTTCATCATATTTCAGAAGTGACATGGACATGATATAGGCAGTCTCAGGTTCTTTTTTGCAATGCAAAGCCTCATACTTTGTACATGTGCTATTAGCACTCAACAAGTGCACAAAAAATATCATTCACTCACTCCTGAGGGTGATGTAACCCATGAAATGCTATCCCCACTTGTAAATAAACATCTTCCAATCAGTTTATGGTTCTCAAAGAGGATTCCCAGGATGATACACACCCTGGAGACATAATATTTCCCCTTCCCCGCATACAGAGGTGAATGGACACTGTCTGATCACCCCCACACACACACAACTGACTTCTTCAGTTCTTGAGTTACAACCCAATGCAATATATAGGAGGGATTGCATGATTTTAGTCAAGCATATTAGGCTGACAGTCATTTGGTAATTTGGTTTATTGCAGATTATGTCAGAGTACTGCAAATGGTCTTGATTGTAACAGTCACTGCTGCAGGGAATAATACTAGGAGAAGGAGGAGACACTTTCTGACCTGTCCTGTAAGATCAGTTGTGTACATGTTTTAGAAGTGCTGTATAACAAATGTGATAGCTGTGATTTTGCATATCCAAACCAGATATTATTTTGCTATGCAATTAACAATCCATGCAAATGTTAAAATAATTCAGTGTCTGCAGTCATTATACAGTATCAGAAAAAAAATAACGTTGACATTTGAAAAAACTACTTATGGCACAATGTTTATAAGCCACATTTAATGTAATGAAAACTGCCTTGCAAATTTGGCAGCTTTCAAAACATTCATACAAAATTTACAATACAACCATATCTTCATCACTATAACAGTCAATGCAAGTGAACTCTGCTTCACATGGTAATTGCTGATTCATTCTGTTCCTACAAAGTACAGGCACCCTTATAGCTTCAGAACAGAAAGACAGAATCTAGCATCAGATAATGACAATATGGTCCAGACTGTCTGCTTATCGTCCCACCTTAATAGATAAACTATTCTTTTGTCATAACTACTAAGTTTCATCTATAAACCTTACTAAAACTGCCATGTCTGCAACCCTGAATTATTTAGGTACACCACTGATTCTATTCTACCATCTCCTTAGGAAGCCTGTTTCATGTTTACTGCTACCTTACATTTTCAAAATGCTCTTTAAAAAAAAAAAAAAGATTTAATTTTCTGAAAGGTTCTATCCTTGAGTTTGTTGACTGTTTTATAGTGCTTGAAAGTTTATCATATCTCCTCCTCACCACTTTACTCAAGATTGTATGCATTATTTCAGTATCACTTCAGATGATTTACTCTGATTAAAAACCTGCACCATTTAGGTTGCCCTTGTCTAGAGCCCAGATGCCAGTGAAAATTCAGAGCTCAGAAAAT
Organism: Protopterus annectens; assembly: GCF_019279795.1. Classification (NCBI taxonomy): domain Eukaryota; kingdom Metazoa; phylum Chordata; order Ceratodontiformes; family Protopteridae; genus Protopterus; species Protopterus annectens. Next base: position 1,125,232,727 of record NC_056727.1, on the reverse strand, counting down.
GGACTTTACATGACTGCACAGAAAATTAGTAGCTGCTCAGTTTCTAGTAATGTTACTTCATCCTATGTAATCGCAGATGCCTTACTTGTCTGGCTTCTCTTACTTTAAAGCAATTTTATGAGACTCTCCTCTCTACTTATAACACAGAAGGATAGACACACACACACACACACACACACACACACACACACACACACACACACACACACACACACAGACACACACACACACACACACACACACACACACACACACACACACACATTTATTCCTTTTACTGGATATCTTCTTCCTATGGTGCATTATTTTGTACTTCTTTGTATTACATTTATGTTGCTATTAATTACTTGGCCATTTCTCTTCTTTGTTCAGTTCCTATCTCACTCATCCACAGAAGTGACGCTGTATTATAAAGTACAGTTATGCATAAGTACATTTACTATAATGATAGATATTCATGGGCTAGTCAGCTAAACTATAAATCAAAACATTTGGATTATGTCCCACCTACTTGGCAGTTCTCTCAGACAAAGTTTAAACCAATGGCTTGTTTTAATTATTTTTTTAAATTTTTTAAACAAGATACATCTTTGAGTTATCACTTATGACATAGGCAATCATACATTTATATAAATTAAAACAAACCATACTGACATATTTTCAGTTGCAAACATACATCACATATAATCTTCTATATAGTCATTGTCAGTCAAACATTACATGGTTCATTTAATTCCTACCTTCCCTAAAAACCTCGTTCCTCCTCCAAAACATTATTCTGCATGTACTGGTTCCACAATTCCCATTTTTTTCTATATAATTTGTTCCTATCCATTTCAGAAGATCACTGTTGCTATATTCACTACTTCTAATACAGTTGGTTTAGACTTTGATTTCCATTTTCTAGTAATTATTTTTTTGGCAGCCACCAGAATTAAACTCAGCACAGCCTTACTATGTCTAGTCAATTCTGATTCTGTATCACAGCTCAAAAAAATAATTTCCTTAGTTACATCAATTTGCTCACTCAGTGTTTCTGACACAACAGTCTGCAGGGAATGTTCAAAGACTGCCAACTTATTACACTCCCAAAAATATGTTCCCAATTATTTCTTTCATCCCCATCACACCTTTGACATTTGCAATCTACCTGAGGAAAAATTCTTTGGAGTCTGATTAGGATATGAAAATGCCTACGCAAACAGTTTAAGGCAAAAAATCCTTCTCGTCTGGTCTCCTGCATGTGGCTCCCTTATGCCTCAAGCCAATGCATATTCTAAGTTTGTCAAGGCCAAATTCCCTGGCAGGAAAAGATAAATGCAGTAAACAAACAGCTCAACTTAGATATCTCCAAAAAAGTACATATAACTTTACAACAACTACGTTAAACATTGTGCAAGCACACTAACACCTGTCAAAGGAGTGATGAAATATGCAAAACAGAAAAGGAATGTTTCAACTATTGGTTGAAGCCCTTAATTCAAACACAATGAAAGTAGTTAATGAACCACTTCTCTTATTTAGTATTTATGATACACATCATGTATCAAGCAAATTTCCTCATATTTTTGAGGCTCTAACATAGCAATGTGGCAATTCTTGCTAAACAGAGTAATTGTAGAATATATTTTTCACAAATTTCTTTACTGTTTGGATGTTCCTTTCACTATCATCACTACCCTGTGGGGGTGTCTGGTTTGTAGTAATTCCCAATACAACAAAAATCTCTGGAATTACACATTTCTGAACTCTGGGCCGCTGTCAGAAATTACAGTCTGTTATCCCTTGCCTGGTAAAAGCTCCTTTCATGACACTGATCAGAGTCTTGGATGCCATCTCTTTCAGTTTGGATACCGCAGGGTATTTTCAGTAGCAGTCAGCGTATTAGGCACTGTGCCTTTCATTGCTGGAACACATGAACTGCAACTTTTACTCAAGCATAGCCTGGTTTGATTTGCCCACCTTAATGATAAGAGTATGGATATTACTGGCAGGCATATGACATCTCTTGCTCATCCTTTGAAACTTATAATACTCAGACATAATTCAAGTACCCTGTCCAGCATCTATTTTCTCAAATGTAGGACCATCTCTACATAATTACAGCTTGCCAGTGTAACTCAGTCACCATAGAATATAAAGTGCTGCTGTATAGCTAAAGGGAGTTTTTCTATTACTTCAGGACATCCTTTTAGGACTGGCATTGTCAGCTATTGTATCACAGGATCAGTTTTAGTCTAGTTTTTAAATTCTCTCTCTATCTTCTGTCACATAGAAGTCTAATCTCATCACTTCTATGCCATTACTTAAAAAGTATTCACCAGTTTCTTTCAAATACACTTGGCTCAGAATATCACTAGTAAGCATCTGCTTTCCAGCTTTGTACGTTACAGTAATAGCAAACTTCTGCAGGCATGGTAGCATTCCCTGCAGCCAAGTGGTGCCTAGTATAATGTTTCTTGAAACATGCTCTGAAGTTGTTTATGGTCAGATTCTGCTATAACACATGGTCACAGCCAGGCACAATGGCCAACAGTTTTTTTTCCCTATTTGTGCACAATTTGTCTGTGTACCAGTCAATGCCATAGGCTAACATGATGTGCAAGCACTGCTGGACTAATTGACATCCATTTGTAGAAGTCCTGGCTTGGCAATATTACAATATTTCAAGGTAAGAGCTTCTGTAGCCAATATCTTCAAGATTCCAACACTGCAATCTTGTTTGACTTCCCAAGGCCATACAACATTTTTTTCCAGCAGCTGTCATAAATGCACCAACATCAACTTTAAGTCATATTGAACCATTCCAAAGAATCTTTAAAAGGCAGTCCTGCTCTCAGGACAGTTCCATTTGCACAGTCTTGACTTTCTCAGGATTGGACTACAATCCATGTTCCACTAGCATATGACCATTATACTTTACAGGAGTTTACATCTATTTTACTCTTCTTAGGATTTACCTTCCTATTATTACTTTGTAGTCTCTTCAGATTATTACTTTGTAGCCTCTTCAACAACTTTGTCAGCATGAGGTCATGATCTGACTTGACCATGTTCTAGTGTGTCATCTATGATATTCACTACTCCATCCCGGCCTTTTACACTATTTGCACTGGTTCCTTGGAAGACCTCTGTGGTTAATGAGATTTGAAATGGCATCCACAGAAACTAGTATCATGTGCAGGGTGTTAAACATACCCAACATAAAGCTTTCTTTATCCAACTTCTCCTGTTACAACCTGTTGTTGGCATCCAACGCTGAAAAGTATTTGGCTCTATATGCAGGGTTGCCAACTTTTCAATTCAAACATTCTGGACATATACATAAACAGAGCCAGATCAGGGTCAAATGGAAACCCAGACAGAGTAATATATCACTCCCCCAGTGCAGCCCTCCTGCTGCAACCCCCCCCCCCCATAGATTCCTCCCCAGCCATTCCAGTGTTCCATTATTTGGCTATTTCTCCCCAGTTATCATAAACACTCTTCAAACCTGTCAGTGTGCATACCGCTTTATTTATTTCTACAGTGATTACAGATATTGAAATAAAATAGCACAAACATAATAGCCATTTGGTATACAAACAGTACAGTCTTAGAGTGAAATCAGACTTAGCACGAGCAGTAAACTTCTCTGCCCTTGACACTCACATTCAATGAAATGGCATTAAAACCCACATTCAAATAAAATGCATCTGGCCAGTGGAGGATTAAATTTACCTTTGGGCTGTTTTCAAAACATAGGCTCCTTGCACACATTTTTAGGGCCATGTGTACTTGTATGTGTTCTTTGATGCACTTTCCTGATTGTATTAAATTATATTCCTTGTATAATGCAGCACCGCTTGTTAAAATGTGTTTTAAATGTGTAGTTTTGAACATTCTTTCAGTAAGCAATGAAACGAAATGTATGACTGAACCAATAATGACAAAACTACCCATTTCAGAAAATTTCAACCACAGAAGGCCACTCAGACAACTGTCATTACAATTAACCAATATCAGTTAATAAGCACAATCTCTGCAGAAGTAAAAGACATCCGAATAATTCCACCTTAAAGAGATCTGTGTAACTAATGAAGAAGTTGCTACTGGCAGACAATTTTATATTTCAGTGTTTCATCTAAAAACTCAGTGCCTACTGTCCTTGAAGAATTAATTGCCTATGTTACATTAAAAAAAAAAAAAGCTGGTAATATTGCAATAGGGAATGACTGACGTGTTCATGGTTAGTAGGCATCTCATACAAAGGAGGACACACTCAGGAGTACAGAACCCGTATCCCCCTTAAAATGCACCAAATAATCAGCAATTGAAAAAACACTGCAATACCAGTTACATGGTGTGGGAGTAGAATCCAAAGCCTTCTGCACCAAAAGTAATTATGCTATTAACACTACTTTCAAATTCTACTGTGCAGACAGTGACAGTATACCGATTCTATGAATTCGTCTGCGGCCTCCTAATCTGAAAACTGCCTAGCTTTGTTAATCCTGCTGGGGTACCCCACGACTCTAAAACTGGCCCTACTGTGTGATCTAGGTGTAGTAGGTAATGGGGATATATTTTCTGGTCTTGTTCATGTTTAGAAGAACTGCAAAATGTAATACTGATTTTCTTACAAAAGGTCATGCAGCTTACAAAACATTAAATGTATGAGTCTGCAATGCTCAGCTGTCTGAGTTCAGCTCTTTTGGAACTCAACTGGATGAAACATTTTGGAGTAACTTTTTTTTTTTTTTTTTTGCTGTTGTTAAAGTCTTCATGCATATCCATACCAATCAAAAATGTGATTCCAATGAAAACAGTGATTGTGGATTTCAGCACTGTATCAGCTTTAACATATCAAACACATTACTACCTGCTTTCAGTCACCTATCCAATAGGTGTTAGGCAGTTAAATGACTTCTCATTCCTACTCCCTCTATATGTTGGGGTACCTCAAGGTTCCATCTTGACCAGTTTAACATTTTCATAAATGACCTCCATATGGCAAGTGCAAATGACCCCATAGTCCAGTATGCTGACAATTCCACCCTAATGTGTTTTGCTCTACCCAAACCCCAGAAAAATTGCAAGAGATTATTTGAGTCTTTAATCTGCATAGAATCAAGCTAACACACTCTCAATTTCTTTTAAACCCTAAAAATGTTTATATAATTGTATTTATTTCAAAACAACTGGCTGTACAAAATTGTACTCTTCGATATATCCTCGTCAAATAGTACAAAAATTGAACTTGTTGTTTGTAGCAAACTAGAAGGTATATTCATAGACAAAAACATGACCATCACCTAAAAGAGGTAGCATTAAAAAAAATCAAGAACTCCGTTTCCTTTATTAGATCAAATATCTGACAATGCAAGAAAATGCATTGCCTCAGCTGCTTACTTCTTCAGCTCCTCTACGCCTCTCCCATCATTATAAAACAAAAATGCACAGAGCTAGGTCACCTAGAGCAATGCTATAATAATAGTGCAGAATATTCAGCTTACCTACCTCACAACTGCACCATTGTGCAGTCATGCAACAGACTGGATTGAACTAACCCACTACCTAACCCTCACTGAGTTAGCGACAATGCACAATCTCATTAACAAACCAGAAAACTGTCCAGCTCTAAATGGCATTATCAGGCACTACTCCATAAGCAGAATTATATGCTCCACAATCAAAAAACAGCTACCTGTATCCAAATCTAACAACACAGCAGGGAACTCACTATACTCAAAGTATGTCTCAAAAAAAGTAGAACACCAACTCTCCCCCTCTCAATCAAACTGACAATCTAAAGTCCTTCAAATCACAACTTAAACAATGCCTAATAGATTCTTTACTGTGATCTTGCACTTTCCTGGCCTAAAGCACGATAACAACACACTACCAATTTTATATTTTTTTTAAACTAAACTCCCATATCTCATTCTCCATTTTCCCACTGGTTTACTTCACTATACTTTCCCACTGCTACCAGTCTATAATGAAATGTTAAAATTTCTGCATCTTATGTGCAAGTCATATGTACATTGACTATACTTAACTAATTCAAAGGGGGAAGCAGCTATGCATATGTATATAATGCACTGCATTGATATGAGTATTTTTTATTTCTTGGTTTATATACCACTTCTCTGTATGTAAATAATTTCTCCTCTGTCTGTATCCAGTTTACTAACCAGATACAGTCAGACTTCTACAGACTTCCCATTCCCAAACGCATGAGACGCCACAGGCTCAGCACACACACACACACACACACACACACACACACACACACACACACACACACACACACACACACACACGCACACACACACACATATAACATTCTTCTTATTGCCACCTAAATGATAATTCTCTTTTGGTGTTTTCTGTGATCGTTGCTCTCTCTTTCCATAAAATGGTGGAGCGTGTTGAATGGTATGGTGTTTTTATACACACCTCACTCTCGTGAGGTCAGGTGCAAGATTTCAGCTTTGCTTTCAATTCTGGAGCAGAGCTGAATCTGTGCTGATTGGTTATCTCAGCTTTCACTTGCAAACTGAGATAAACCAATCAGCTTCACAATTCAAAGGTGGGACTCGCACTTGCCCCCAGTCACTTGCGAGTCATAGGAGCAGCAAAGACTAAGAATTCTGAATTTACATTGTGAAATCCAGACAACCGGATGACGGGCTTTATTTTTGGACAATCCAGAAAAATTCTGTACAGTTGGCAACCCTGTTATACATCACCATCATCACAACTTCCTCAACATTGTCAAGGAGCTAGTTTTTACTATTAACAACATTATTCAAGTCATGGAGTGTCAGTACATGTATGGATCTTATTCAGTTTCCCAACAATCACCATATTGTTAAGCCAGTTTATGGTTCAGATTGTCAGGTAATGACCCCAAATTTTATCATGTATTTGAAATTCTGCTCAGCTGTTTGTGTCATGACCACTGGCACGTCACAAGCTGTGTAGTACAGGGGAATGTCAGGATTCAGTTTAATGGTATACTACTCTGGCAGATGGACAATGCCTAAAAATAAATCATGATATTTTTTAATCAGGATTTTAGTCCACTCTACATAATTTCACATTGCACAACTTTGCTGCTGTGTTTCAGCTTATTTTCTTTTAAAACATGTACAGTATAGTCATGACAACCATTGTCATTAATCAATAACTTCTATAGCCACTTGTTTCTCATCATTTCACAAAAAGTAAACATCAGTAGTTTCTTGCATCCCTTAACTTCCTGAAAAAAAAAATATATGGAGTACATTATTTATAGTACTCTTCAGACTTCAGTTTTACCTCAGTTACATTTTTTCTCATCCGTTTACAGTTCAGCTATAATACAGGGGATCATGTTCAGGTAACCAATCATAACCTGTTTATTATGTGTTCGAAACATGAATGTCATGAAATTCGCTCTAGAGGTGAATCTTTGCATCAATGTTGAGAATGCTAAATTAAAAGGTTATGATTGGAGATCCTATCATAATTCTTTGTAGTGCATGCAGCTTTGTCTGCTCCGTGTATTACTAGTTACAGGAAGAAATGCTAGGTGTTTTACTGGATTTCAAAGCTGTATTCTAAAGCACTTAGCGAATGCTGCGAGAAAGACAGTGTAACATAGTCTGGAATGTTTACACTCACCATGCCATTTCTGTCAATCACCCAGATTTTCACAGAATTTCCAGATTTTTGCCTCATATGTTTGGTCTGCTCCTTAATAAAATATGTGTTTCTCAGACAAGTTATTGAGGTTTAAATTCACAAAATAATGACCTACATTTGAGTTTCAGACTTTACATCTTTCAGAAAATGCAGGTGAATACCCATCCTGTAATTCTTGCTACTTTTTAAGTTTATAATAAGAAGTCAAGGACACGTTACCAGTACGGACAACAGACAGAAACAAATCTGTTTTTTTTATTTTGCTGCTGTCTTTGCAAATCAGTTTGCAGATATGACTGCATAGTGCAAGAACAGACCTTAACAAGTTAAGCAGGTGGTGCTTAAAATTTGTTAAGGTCAGCTATTGCACTATAACTCTTAACTGATTTGTCTTTTCCAGATATCGAGTGAAACCACCACATTACATGCACTACATATAGTTTAATATCTTTCTTTCCTACTGTATGTAAAAAAGTAACCACTTTTTTTTCTTGAATAAGGTAAAAGCAGTACTAAAAATGACTCCAAAACATCCAGTTTTCAGCACTATCTTGCAGTCCTAGTTTGGTGGTACCAAATATGATGCTGCTCTCATATGTACAGTGTTTTTTCAATTTTAATTTATTCAACTGTGAAATAAAGAATTGTATGTATAAATGGTAGAAGTATCTTTTAGATTCTATTTACATAACTACTTACACCAGGTAATGTCTACTAAGTGCAGAGTACAAAGAACCTAGGTCTGATCTGAGGTGAAGATATCACTTTTTTTTTACTTTACAGAGATGCACAAGAACATTGACGACTTTACAAAGCATATCTTTCAACAAACTCGGGCTTTCTAAAAATGAAACAGTCCTAATTAATATTCACCAACACATCTTGAAAGATTTTTGCACAAGAAACTCCCCAGTTATGACTGTTACAGCAGATGAACAATGCCATATCAGGTCAGAAGGGAGCTACAAGGATAATAGCTTTGTAACATCTGGATTTCTAAATGACACTCATTATCAGAAGAAAGGATAGAAGTGTAGAGAAGGGCAGAATGTATGCAAGGAAACCTTGAGTGGATTCCCTGGTGTGGGAATAAAAAAAAAAGTATCTCTGTGGATTGCTTATGGCTGTGGATGCAAACAGGTTACACAGCGGTTTGCCTTTGACACAGAAATATAAAACAAGTTCTCTTGTTACTTAGCAGCTCAGAAACCATTCAAGGATTGGCAGATGGTGTCTGAGCCTATATGTTACAGAACAGGCCTCCTTCAGAATATGACTGGCTACAAGGAAAATGTGGGAGTGAATGGCCCACAAGTAGACTCTCATACTGCTTCAAATAACAATCAAGGTGCAAATGAGCCCTCCTTTGTTTATCGATATCCCAAACAAATAAAACAGTGTGAAGATATGTAGCTCTGACCCCATGTAGAATTAACTCCTGAAAGTGTAGACAAAATAAACAAAATCTCCTCATCTTTAACACATTTATATAAAGACGCAATCCCTGAGATGGCCAGGCTTGCTGGACCATATGCCTATTCTAGTGTCTGCCCGCCCCAGTCCTGAGCAGGCAAATCCTCAGTGACCAAGGCCTGAGGAGTATGCAACTAGAATTAGTGTCCTCAAATCCAGGTGGGCTATATCCAACCATCACAGAAGATGGGATCTGCAGTCTTTGAAAATGCTGAATTAACAGGATTGGGGGTGTAGTCTGAGGGACCATTTCACTCATACAGGGGACTAAAGAACTCTCACGTATAATCACACATGAGATCCCATGACAGTCGCCACTGACAAGAGATCCAACGTCTGCTGACATGAAATATTTTGAGATACTGCATTGGTTAGGTCCTGCTACCCTTCCTACAATAAATGCATCAGTGGCCAGAAATTCACTCAATGAAAACAAAAGTTTGGGCTAGCTTCAAGTGAAGCTTTGCAATGCTCACCATATACCTGCAAGGAATGAAACAGTCTAAGCAGAGAATCCATGTGACAAAACACTGTACCCTGCATGCAATGAAAAGGGGTTTCACTGTGGTTTTAGACTTTTGCAGGCACACAAATGCCGATTAGATGGGCAGGCCCATCCTTAAGGACAGGTAAAGTAGGTGGCCACCTAGGACAGCATTCTCCTTAGAGGCACATTTTTTTTACATATGGAATCCTCCTCATTCACCACAAAGCTGCAACTATACACAGCAGAAACTGCAACCTTTGAAGTTACTACTGCATAGCATAGTAGCATCCCATCCCATATTCATTCTTCTGTCCTGTAAATTAATGTGATTAGAATCAAACTGCAAAGAGTGTGTGCATCCTCCACTCATCCCCTGCTTTTATCTACAGTGAGATGTGTTCCCTCCCCACCCATTTCAGAGAAAAAGAGGAACTAGCATAATGCTTGGTTTCTGCTGTGTACGTCTAAGCGAATAATGTGTGATCATTACTGGTGGTGCAGTTCTCAGTGGTGACTCTACTTTCTGTTTTACTTTAGTCCTTGACAGCACAGAATGAGATAATGATCAGTCTAATAATAATAATAAAAACAAAATAAAACAAATCTTAATTCTTTGTTTCTAACCTGCTGCGTTTCTAGCTTGCTAAGATCAGTCTGAGTGGACAGCAGAATGGTAATACCAGTGGAAACAAGAGCAATTAAGACAAGAAGTGTCACTGGTGGAAGAGTACAGAGAGGGAACAGATCAACAAAAATACTCAGAAAGATAGATGTGATAAAAGCAACACACAGCATCAGGATCTATCGTGCACTATTGCAAATAATAAACTAAAAATATCAACACAGGCAAAAATACTTAGAAGAAATGTAGATAAATATAAAGGAAAAGTACAAAATAAGCAATTTATTGATAACACAAAAAAGTTTTATACAGAATTGAGAAACAAGGAAAAAGGAATCAAAGCACAACCAAAAAAGAATGAAGACCCTGTACGACATAACACAGATTTACTAAATGGATAGAAGAAGTAAAAGAAAGAATAAGAAGTTCAAATGTACAGGATATGCATTATGTAATGGCCAGAGAGACTGAAACCAAGTTAAGAAAAGCTCCTTCTGACCTTGTATAAACTATACACTGGAATTGAAGCCAACAGAGTTTATAGTCATTTAGAAGAAAACTCAATCATGGACATAGAACAGAAAGGTAATAAAAGAACAAAGGATCATTTGATGTTACATAACGTCATAATGGAGAGCTGTAAAAAGGGGAAGAATCTAAGTGTGGCATGGATAGATTACAAAAAAGCATTTGGCAGTATCCCACATTCATGGATAAAAGAGTGCTTAAAAATGTATAAGAGCGATTACATTACAGCGACCATGAAACAGTGGCAAACCACTCTGCAGTTAAGCCATAATAAAGGACAATTGTTACTCCAGGGATAAAAATTTAAAGGGGGCTATTCCAGGGTGACTCTCTTTCTGCTCTTTTGTCTTGCTCTTAACCCATTAAACTGCCTACTTAACACATGAGGTCATGGCTATAATGTGGCTCCCAGAAAACAACAAAGTATAAAGACTTATCTTCTTTTTGTAGATGATTTAAAACTGTATAGTTCAGCAGATGAGGAACTGAAAGCACCACTACAAGTTGTCAAAATGTTTTCAGATGATATAAGAATGTCATTTGGTCTTGATAGATGTGCAAAAGCAGCACCAATAAAATGTCAGTTTAGGATAAGAATGTGATATAAAAGAACCTGAGCAAGAAGTGTATAAATATTTGGGACTTGATGAAGGATCAACAATAAAACATGAACAAATGTGAATAAAACTCAGTAAGGAATATTTTAGAAGGCTTACATTAATACTAAAAACAGCATTGACATTTAGGAACAATGTCCAAGCTATAAACCAATTTGGTCTTCCTGTCCTAACATACAGTTTTGTAGTGATTGACTGGCCCCAGAAGATGCTGGATAGTTTGGACAGGAAAAAAAGAATTACTGATTTCCTTCTTCTAAATTACCTCCTTGAGGTTAATACTTAAATAGCTTCACCTCATTTCTCCTCTCAGAAAAGGAACATATATGTGTGTATACTGTTTTTATTTTATCTATCGTTCTGTTTTTTTCTCTTACTTTCCCCATTACTAACATAAAAAAAAAGAGTCCAATATTTAACTTAGTTATACCTCTAGTTTCCAGTTTCTTGAAAAATATGCATATTCTTAAAACTATTTCTGCCATGTTTTTTGTACAGTGTATTCAACTCAACTATGCTAATAAGCTGTATGCATGTATGTTTGTATATGTGTGTATGTATACTTCTCTTACATTTGTAAACTGTACAAAATTGCCATTGTGTTTTATATCCCTGTAAATATATACATGTTTTTTCTGCTTTTTCAGTAAATTGCATAAATGCTTCTGGAGCTTTTCTCCTTGAGTCACCACTGAAAATGGGCTTGAGCTCAGTTGGATCAACCTGTTAACAAATGTCAAATAAATAAATAAATGTTTCATGCTCATCAAATGATTTATAAATATCAGTGCATACCAAGACTATATATCTGTGATAGTGGGACTGCATACCTATCTGCTGACATCACAAGACTCAAATGTAGTGAAAGTTTTGAAAGTTGAGGATAGTCTAAGATGACTTCTGTGCTTAATTTAGCAGAAGCATATTGGCATCAAGTGGGAATGGAAATCAAACCAGAAGTTGATAAAAATCAGGCAGTAACTGACTGTGCCAAAAACAAAAGAAATAATATAAGATGAAGGATCAAATGAGAAGGCAAGAAATGTAGAAAATGTATAAATATAGTTGTAAGTACAGAAAACTTCTGGAACAGCCTCATGTTGATCAGGATTGAACACAGGAATGGTTAAAAGAGAGGCAAATCCAAACCAAAAAATAAAAGGTTAACATTGGTGACTCAAGATAGTGGACTATGTACACGTTGGTTTACAAAGTCCATTGAACATGCGGGAGAAACAGACAAATGTAGGTTTTGTGAAACAGAAATGAAAAGATTTGCACACCTTGTTGCTGGCTGTGACATACTAATGGCAGAACGACTGTAGAGTGAAAGGCATAATAATGTGGCAAGACTGTTGCACTGGGGATTGTGAAACATTATAATACTGAAGTAGCTGTAAAACACTGGAAACACGAGCCACAAAGCATCACAGAAAATGATGCATTACAATTTAAATTTACCTGCAATTTATGACATAGCCCCCAATCTTGTTAATGGTAGAGTGTTCTATAATGTATCCTTCCAGTGGGTTATGTAAAATAGCTTTAATAAAAAAAAATAATAATAATAACTAAAGGCTAGCAATCTTCAATATACCGATGGGAAGTTTATTTTAAGTGTCTGCCATTTGGTAAAACCTCATCACCTGATATCTTTCAGGTTAAAATGGCTGGTTTGCTCAAGAATGATGATGCTGTTACGGGGTAAGTCAGGAAACAAGGAGTGACTGGAATTTTGGAGGGATGCCTTTAGGGAAAATAACAGTAATCATACAGAATATTATAACCATAAAGTAGCAGAAAGTATCCTAAGAACTAAGCCAACACAGGACTGGTGAAATGAGATTCTGCCAATAGGGATGGCTGCAATAAGGGATACAGACAATAAGCAAGAGGAGCTGGAATTAATTGTCGAAAGTTGGCAAAGGATCTAAGGTAATGGGAGAAAAACTAGAGAGGGAAAGATGACAGAATGGGAAGACACCAAGTATTTATTTGGACTGCAGGTTAGAGATTCCCTTCCATATCAGTGGTCGATATCAGAGTATATGCAGAGAGAAAGAAATGGGGAGGGGTCCTAATTGAAAGACCAGTACTGGTAGAGTTTTTAGTAGAATATACAACAGAAGCTGCTGTATAAAAAATAAATAATTAGTAAAACATATAATATATTCAGAGGAAGTTAGAAAGGATTGGGAAGAGAGACTGGATAATGAATTCACAAAGAAACAAAGGGAGGATATGTGCATGTCCCCAAATATGCAACAAAATCTGTAAGATTTAGGATTTTTGCTTGGAAATGTTTACATAGCTATTTTTATACCTCAAGTAGACTCCAGAGAATTCTTCATCAAGTAGTCAGCAAATGGAGGTGTGACAGGGAAGAAAGAGATAATTGAGAACAAATTTTCTGAGTGAGGTGAGTTGGCAGACTTTAAGGATTCCCTACAGGATGCACTGTGAGAGATGCTGGGTGGGCAGATTGGTGTGACAAGGGAGATGATTTTTCTAAGCTATGATACAGAATCGGAATTGCCTAGACACGATAAGGCCTTGCTGCGTCTAATTATGGTGGCTTCCAAAAAAGCAGTTACTAGAAAATAGAAATCCAAATCTAAACCACCTATACTTGAAGTGGTGAATACATTAACAGAGATAAAACAACTGGAATGGAGAACTTTAGAAAAGGGTAGGAGCAAACTACATAGGAAAAATGGGAATTGTGGGAACAATACATACAGGGGAGTAATGAGGTTTAAAAGAAGGCAGAACTTGAGCTATGTAATGTTTGGCTTAAAATGATTGGGTAGATTATAAGTGATGTATAATGTTTGCAACTGGGAGTGTGTCAGTATGGTTTGTGAGGTAAAATGTTTGCAACTAGGATTGGGTCTGTGTGGTTTGTTTACATTTACATAAATGCATGATTGCCTATGTTGTGAGTAATGGTTTAATAAATATGTTTCCTGTTTAAAAAAAGGCAGGAATTGAATAATTTATGTAATGTTGCTTAAGGTTATATGATATATAGCAATTTATGTGAAGTATAATGTTTATGTTAATACAGTTTAATTACTTTTATATAAATGTAAATTTGCGTATGTCACAAGTGAAGTGTTAAACAAAAAAAAGATGATGATGTTGTTATGCATCACATACCAGCTTTTGGTCAAGATAGACACATGATCCAAGGTTAGAGGCGGTACTGCAGACTATCAAAAACTCTGGGTTACAGCCAAACCAATGCAAATACCGATTTATTTAGACAACGTTACAGTACTTTGGGAAAAGCATAAGGGCTAGTAGAATCAAATCACACGCAAGCAAGCAACAGCACAACTGCAAACGCCATCTTGTGTAACTGACTTATGATAGGCATGATTAACTATATGGGCAAGTTTCTACCAGACCTGTTAACAGTTCTTCATCCTTTAACAGACTTGTTGAAGAAAGATTTACCATGGGAATAGGAGCATGCTCATGTCCAAGCACTTAGCTAACTAAAAGAAATCCTAGTAACAGCCCCAATACTGCACTACTATGTCAGTTTACCAATAAATGGATGAGAACTTGATGTATATTGTTCTAAATTGCTAAAAGAGTCTGAACAGAGATATTCACAAATAGAAATATAGTGCAATGCAAGTGTCTGGGCCCATGGAAGATCATCCAGATACCTATTAGAGTTAGAGAGCTTCCAGTTGCAAACTGACTGCAAACCATTGGTTCAACTAATAAGCTTGTATGACCTAGACAACACATTTGCCTGGAATAGAATAGTTGATGCAGACATTTTTTCTGGAAATCCTATACATGACCAACATGATAATGAAGACCACACTGATGTCTATTTACACAGCATAATGACTACTAGAGTAATAATTACCAGTAGACTAGACAAGCTTAAGCAAGCTATTCAGTATGGCCAGGAGTTGCAACCTGCTATCCAACATGTGCAAAATGGATGGCCAAATCATCAGACACAGATTAAAGAGCTCATTATCAGAACATGATGGCTTGTTGTTATATCAGGACAGAATCACTACACCCTCATTACAGTGAGCAGAAGTACTACATCAAGCACACAAAGATCACCAAATGCTGAGAAAGAGCCAAAATGTCAGTGTAGTCATCAAAAATGAATCAACACAATTTAGGTCTAGTGTCCAAGTGTCAAGTCTGCACTGTGCATTAATCATGGCAGAAGCAAGAGACAATTATCACAACATTGTGTGTGCAATAACATCAAAAGAAAAACACATTTAATAATGGTAAATAAACTAACACTAATCAATAATTAATAATGAATTAATATTTGTAATAAAATAATTCCTGTAACCATAGCAAAATATAGCTGCTGACTTATATGAGTTTGAAGGTAAAAAATACTTAATAGTTGTAGGCTATCATGGCAAAGAAATAAACCATGCACAAACTCTGACTAGCCAAAAAATTAATGCTAGCTTCAAAACAATGATCTAAAAAATGGTCTACCTGTTGATCTGATTACAGACAATGGTACGCAATTTATTTCAAGTGAGTTCAATTTGTTGCAGAATATGATTTCACTCACATGTCAAGTCCTCATTATCCACATTCAAATGGTGAAAATGAGAGACAAAGTAGAACAAACCACCAAAAAGACATCAAGACTAAAAGAGCCTCACAGAGAGAAGTTGTCTTTATCCAGGCTACTCCATATAGTACTATCAGATGAAGTCCTTCACAACGAATGCGTGTAACACAATACAATCAGGCATGCTGCTGCTAGAGTTAAATCTTGAGCCTAACGTAATGTTATATAGTGTAGTCATACGAAATGACCAAAAAAACAAACCCTTTCTGTATATAAATTTTATGACCATCATTCTGCACACTTACTTCCAGTCCTATAACCAGGCTAAGTTGTCCACTTGAAGTTGGATGGGGAGAAAACTGGGACATAAACAGATGCTATAGTGCAGAAAACTTCTGAACCATGATCCTACATTGTTCAAACGAGGTAGCACAAAGATTTGATAAAAAAGAAGCTACATACAATTTGCTCCTGATAAATGTCAACTTGAATAGTGTTCCAAGAACCATAGTCAGATTAATGTCCAACCGATGCTAAAGCTGTACCTGTACTGACTAAAGATCTACCTCAGAACAAAACATCCAAGTAAAAGGTAGGAGTTAAAGTCTGACTAGTACAACCAGCACAATTTAGTGAGACAGTTCTAGTCTCTGATCCTGTTGATTCAGTTTTCCTCCAGTGTTAGTAAAGGTTCTATTACTTGTTATAGAGGCCTGCTTCACAGTTCACCTTCTGCAAGATCTCAATCCATTTCATACAATATTCAAATGATCAGGAAATAAATTTACATGCCAGACCACATCAGGAGTTGTGATACAGATATCACAATGCTTTCACTGATTATGCAGGTGTTAATTTGCTAATCTTTTATAAATAATTGTATTGTTCATATGTACTAACTATATGCTTTTACAGGATTAGGGCAAGCTGAATACATGATGCATTGATTGTGTACCACTGTACTTTGTAATGTTGAAAAAGCTATTTTTCTCTTAAGGAGGGGATGGTGTGATGAATGAAATAAAGATACTAAAGTGCTTGCATATATTACACATCTGTAATACAGCCTCTGCCATTTTAAGACTAATATATGGTGCTGCCTTTCCAAGTTGGGTGTGAGATGCAGAAGTGTATTGTTAACATTGTTTCTGTTGAGCTGCAATGTTCTCACAAATAAAAGTTACCCATTTGCCTAAAATCATGGACTCTCATGACATTACTGAAACTACCACCAAAGGTAAACTGGTAACCATGACTGTGCACTCTTGACATCTATTAATGGCCATTTGAACTGTCCTGCCCAAGGTTTATATGAGTCTATGTTTGCTATATCTCCATGATCTACATATATAAAATTTTCAGGTCAGACATTATCTATCCTGCTGTAATATTTCACTTGGGACAAAGTTCCCACAAAACCCTTGTGTTCTGTACTAACCTTCACATTAATATTTCAAAGTACATGTCGCAGTGCACATTTCTAAGGCACATATCTAATTACTCATCAGACAACTGATCATGCTTCACAGAATGTTTGCCTCTGTTAGAAGCAACACAAGACACCAGCGTTTGCTATCAGCAGGGACCAGAGAGCTTTGTCTTGGTTAAGTGACTCACTCAAGAGTTGTTCATTATGTGAGTGAAGGAAATGAAAAAAAAAAACAAACCCCAATCCACAGGGTGCTTCTTTTTCAGAGTGTTGTGTAACAACTCATACAAAGCAATCTTATCATTTAAACCTACAGACTAGGCATCAGCTCGCCCAGTAAGTTAACAACTGCACTATTAAATATATTCTCCTGAAATGGCCATATGCCCTGAGGACAGTTAAACTTCATTATAGCAGTTGTAAAAGTAAGGAGCTCCTATAATTTGAGAACTAGATTTGAATTTCAACAACATTTTCCACACATGTTGCATTTTACAACTATAAATTTATTAAATGGGTTAGTCCACTAATAGTAAAGCACCATAATTTAATGGCAGCCACAAGTATTGTTTGCATAATTGATTTGCTCAGTGTTACATGGTACGTGAGAACTAATCAAACTCAGAATTAATGATACAGGTTCAAGTGCGCTTCTTACAGCAGCAAACCTCTTTGCATACCCACTGTGTATTTCAGTTGGCATTTTAAAGTTATAAACCTCCATGCATATCAGTGTGTAATGTCCGTCTTATTAATGTGGTACTGAGTCACTCAACCTTCTTTCAAAAAGGTAAAACAAGTAACAATATTTCCACTCTGGTGTCATCAGAGCGTGGAAAGACAGCTAAGATAGCTATGCAAGATAGTAAGTCAAGAAATGTATGCCAAGATCTATGCTTGGACTGACAGTCATCAGCACAT
Source organism: Protopterus annectens (assembly GCF_019279795.1). Taxonomy (NCBI): domain Eukaryota; kingdom Metazoa; phylum Chordata; order Ceratodontiformes; family Protopteridae; genus Protopterus; species Protopterus annectens. The sequence continues at coordinate 1,125,214,403 of NC_056727.1, read as the reverse complement.
AAGGCAGGATTCTCTTCACAAAAAAAAAGATAAAAAGCAGTAATTTCTGCCAGCTACCACAAAGTATACTTTTTAACCTCTTAGTGTAAGAAGTCAAGACAAAGCCAAAAATAATAGGGGGCACAGGCCCAAAAATGTTAAATATTGCTCTTCTAAGCTTAACAAGTTGCTAGAAAACAGGTTTTGTATTAGCATGCATTTTTCTTTTTTTAATTTTGATTTTTTTCAAAACAATAATCATTTACACATGTAATGATAGTACAAGCAAGTTATTTACAGAGTCCATAACAAATGTATACATTTATAAAACAATTAATATTTTTTCTAGTAAATTATGTAATCTCTGACAAGAAATTAATTGATGGGTCACATTCTTTGTTCTTATTTTTATAGTGAGTATTTTATTGTTACAAACTGATTTAGCATGCATTTTTCTGATGAATATGAAGTCATAAACTCAAATGTCTGTCATTTAGTGACTTTATTTCTCAATAATTTGTCAGATAACTGTAAATGTTATGTGGAACAGATGAAGAATATAAATATAAGGTAAAAAACTCTGGAGTCTGAAAATATGGACAGTTGAGAGATACGCAACAGTATCAAAGAAAGATGAGGCAGTCTACACAAATGGTTTCAGAGGAATGTAATGCCACCAGTCAGAAAACAATCTAGTCATAGAACACAGTCAGGCCTTTGTCTCCATGACCATCGAAAATGTGTTTTGTCTCTTATTGATCCAATTTGTTACACTTCCTTTGATATCAAACCTAACCTAAACAATGTGTAAGGAAGTATAGAGCATTAGAAATGGCTTAATAATGACTGCAAGTACTATCATACTGACCTCACAACTGCAGGCCTCTAACTCTAGGATTTTTTAAATAATGTTATTAATGTAAAATCAGCACAGCATGTTCGATCTTACTTATTTTACACAGTGTACACTAAATGTACAATTATCCACAAAGCTTCAGAAGTAAAATGACAAGAAAAATCAGTTAACTGAATTTAAGTGACTACTTCCTGCTTTTTACTGGTTGAACTTCTTGAATAAAGATGAAGCTGATATCCTTTGCAATTTAATATGAGCAAAGTCCAAGAGGGAAAAAGGAAATAATGTGGATTAATACAATGCATCCTCTTATTCTATTGCTCAGGTTCTACGTAAGATGAACTTCTAGCTATTTACTGAAGACTGAAATAATTTTGCTACATTTTACTTTTAAACTTTGGAACTACTGTCAGCAGTAACAAGCAAAGGACCATTTTCATTGAGTAATATAGGCCTAGATATAACAAAGTGATGAAATTTTCCTAACTCCCCCTTCAAAGAAGGGTACAAATGGTTTCCTTTATATTGCAAAGACCCATCTTACCCAAAGAACATGAAAAGAAAAGCAGCTTATTACATCATCTTTAATTTCCAGTATGAGTACCCACTAAGTTAATTTGTTCCACTTAATAGTCTATCTGCATACAGGGATCCTTATATATCCCCCTATTCATCTAGTATTTTAGATGAAAGTGACCATCATAGTTCATTTCACCAGGACAGAGGCTGAGTGTATGCCGATCTGAATTTCTTTCTTTCTGGTATATCTTAAGGCACTGGGACTGGGACTTTGTTGAGGGAGTTGCTTTTTTCCATGAATGTACCTTACATTTTTAACTGTAGATTTCTTAAGAGAAAATAATATTGCACCACAGCTAGACACTGGTTCTCAGGTGCCCACAGCAGGTGTTCAATAGAATGTGACAATGTTTACTGAGGAGACATCACTAACTAGTGTCCCTCTGGTTGAAGATGAAACGCAAGTCATTGTGATAAGGATTGTCAGTCATTTGTCATCAGTCAACAAAATGGCAAATGTAACTCTAGCCATTCTGGAGATGAGGACAACAGTTCACCTCCAACAGGACACACCTCTATACAGGTTACTTTCCCAGTGTCATAGGCCAGAGCTGCAGATAGGTTAGCTGGCATAAAAAGGGTCTTCCTTGTACTACCAGTTCAACAGCAGACTGGCAGTTGACAATGAGGAGTAAATGCATTACCAGCAATCCAGCAGTCATTTACAAAGCCAACAGCAATATTGCAGCTTCTTAAGGGAGTGCACTCCACATCTTACTGTGTTAGTAACTATAGCAGCATAACCTCAATGTTGGTCAGAATCAGGGCTCATCCAGCTCCATTCACTCTCACTACACTTGGGCTCACTCAGCTCCTCTACCTACCCCCATTCCCACCCACCCCCACCTTCCACAGATTTTGTTTACTTAACTAGCCATTCTCTCTTCGCAGTACATTGAATCAAAACACTCCACCTATTACAGCCTAACTCAAAGTTAATCTTCTAAACACCCTCTGCATAAATTAGTGCTACAAACAACTCATCCTGACCTACATCAACTTAAACTGAAATGTCTAGTAATAAAACAACTCCAAAAACAAAAATTAATAACCATCCAACCTTCTACAACAGTCATAAACCAGCTGTACTTACTAATAACCACTCTATCACTTCTAACATTAGCAACTATCACATCTTACTAATCCAATGTAAATGAACCCTTCCCTTCCCACTCCACTGCAAATAGCTGCCCCCTAACACCCAGACCAGCAAACATCCCTATATGTAGCTCGATCTTCAATTTCACAACTCTACACCTTACACAGTTCTCCCTTCTCTCTCACCTAAAAATCCCCAGCATCTCTCAGAAATATGATAAACACATAGTCAGATTAGTGACAACTCTAGTCAATATAGCATTCAGGTTAACTGTCAGTAGGAGCATTCACCTAAACCTTGGCCCAACACATACACCATTCAACTCAACCTCACAAAATTCAATCCCAACCTCCTCAATTAACAATTATTCCTCCTAGGGATAAATATGATATTTTATTTTTAAATATTAATATCACAAGTTTCAACAACAAAATCCAGAATCTACATGCTAATGTCTCCCTATACTCTCCTGTTATTGTACTACTCACCAAAACCTGGATAAAACCCACCACCCCCAGCAATGAAATTCTTCCACTAGTATATATCATCATACATAAAGACAGAATTGGCAAAAGAGGACGAGGCATGGTGCTGCTCTTTAATAGCTACCCCTCTATAGAGACTTTAGATGAAAAAACCCTAAACCTTAACAATGCAGAGGTAGTATTTGTTAAATTAAACCTTAACACCCAAACTCATATATACATAATAGGTATCTATATGCCACCAGAGGATAATATCCAAACAATAGAAAATATACTACACTGAAGCAGTACAATTACATCAAGAAACAATTGTTCATGGTTTAGTACTAAGCTAATTGCCCTTGTGAGCCATTTTAAGCCTAGTCAGTTATCCCTTGTGAGACTCAAACCCTACACCTTGTGTTTGTAAGGCTCTTTCCTGTTCCTTATTTGTTTAAATGTAGTTATGGGGGACTTCAATGTAAACTGGTTAAACTAACTCCCCAAACCCCAAAAGTTACATCAAACTGCACAGATTCACTCAACACATCCAGTCACCCAATAGGATTAATAAGCTATCCAACAAACACTCCTCTCTATTTTGGATATTAGCAAATAGACCAGCCCTCAACTCCTACTCTGGCTGTCTTCCAGACCATTTCAGTGACCACTACCCAAACTATTTACTTAGAAAATGAGCTAAACTAACTACATTTAAACAAATAAGGAACAGGAAAGAGCTGAACCCTAACAACCTCACAGATTGTGAACCAAATGGAAAATGCACCAAACAAGCCTGCATACGAACTCCGTTTATTACAATAAAAACACACCAAGATTAAGCACTTTCATCTTTCACATAGAAGACTTCATCAGAATAAAGCACACTGATTCAAAAAACATTTTTATACCAGTACATATTACATAATAGATAAAATTGAGCCAATGGTATTGTCAAAAAAAGTCACATGTAAAATGGTCACATGAGCAATATTAAATACACAGGATGTTAATATTCAAGCCAACTTAGCTTTTTACAAATAAAACACTGTTTTATATTAAACACCTTCAGCATATGTTTAAAAATACAGGCACAGTAATGCATGCAAAAATGTTACAATACTTAAAAGTTTCATAGATTTTTTTCAGGGCTGGAAGTATTGTCAAGGAATCGTTTATACCTGGTGGAAAATTAGCTGCTAGTCTGAGTTGCCAAACCAGCTCTTTTTTACAAATTCTTCCAGTCACCACCCCCCCAAATCTATGTCCACAGTATCCAAAACACCAAATTTAAAAACATTTAAAATTAGAACAAGTGAGGAAATGCCTATATAATGCATTTGTATCCTTCTTGTCTTTGACATCATATACATGCTCATAGATTCTGCTTTTCAATGCCCTCTCCATTTTCCCAACATAAAATCTGTTGAAAAATTATTAACAGGGTAGAAAGGAAATGTAATCATTGTTTTTAAAGAAAAAAAGTAAGTTAGAGAGGGATGTTAAACATTATCAAACTAAATCTGCTTAACCTACTAGTAGGTCAACTGTGGAGAAATTTGTTCATGGCTCTGATGTGCACAGTAATTCTGCTGGTAATAACAGGGAAATGTCTAATGATATGTATAATGACTATGCTGAAGTGTATAATGAAATGGATGAAGGTGTTTCACAGGATTTTGAGCAACTAAGATGCTCTGAAAGGATAGCAAACAGAAATCAGGAGAGGAAATACACATATGGTCATGCAGTACAAATTCAAAAGGGACATCCCAACTGGGGGAGGAGGAGGAACAGACATTAATTGTTGGAAATGAACATAGTGTGCATATTTTTCAAGGCTTTAAGATTTATAATTACACAGACAGGGCTATCACTAAAGATTTTTTTTTCACTTTTTTCTAAAGGATTTAAATTTGTTCCCTCCAAAATACCGGATGTTGCTGACTGTTTGTTAGATGTTTAGATATACACTAGGAACTCAATTTCCATTTCCCTTTTTCCCAAAATCAAGTGGGGCCTACAAATGAGGTAAGTGCACACAAAAATATTCTGAAAAAAAGTAGTGTGTTCAATCCACCACTCCATCCTCTCATTAATGTTTTTGAGAAGGCAGTGAAAGAAGACACGTATGAATTATCAGTTCAGAATAGAAAGTTTTATGCCAACTTAAGTTCTGATGAAAGAATTCTCATGAATCAACTGAAGGGGGACAACGAACTGCATATCATGACCCCTGACAAGGAAGGTGGTATAGTAATATTCAGTTCAGAGGATTATTCCAACATCATACAGAATATTTTATTTAATGAAGAGAATTATGCACAGGTTTCTAAGAACCAAATAAGCACTGCATATCAACATATTGACAGTTATTTAGAAGAATATGTCCTGGAGAAAATGTATTACTAATAACCTCCTTAATTTTCTTATGGATTCCTATCCTAAGGTCCCAGTCATATTTGGCATCCCAAAAATACACAAAAGCATCATTGTACCACCTTTTAGACCCATTGTTGCTGCTCAGTGGCTCCAAAACGCATAATCTGGCACTCTTTGTAGATAAAATGACTAAGCATGTAATGGAGAGATCAGTACATATGGATTCCTGGGATTTTCTAGGCCAGCTTAAACAAAATCTATGGGCAGCTGATTTGGTATTTTTAAACAGTGATGTGAACGATCTTTTTTCCTGTTTTCCTAAGCAAGGACTAGAATTATTTGAAGAGACACTCTTTACATGTTCCACCTTGAATCACGATAAATTAAACCTGATGTGTGAAATGATGGCACTTATCTCACAAAATAATTTTTTATTCTTTGAAGGCAAATATTTTCAGCAAACAAGAGGAGTTGTTATGGGGGCTGCCTGCACCCCTACATATGCAAATATAGTACAATTAGGCTGGGAATTAAGATATGTATTCCACAAAGAATTTTGGAACAACATCCAGTTATATTGCAGGTTTTTGGATGATATCTTTATTTTGTGGAAGGGAAAAGTGGAAGATATCCCTGGCTTTATTAACCACCTGGAGAAAACTACCTCATTTTTGGAATTTACTTATAATTACAACACTAGAGGTAATTTCCATACACCTACAGGTTTCAAATCTAACATATTTCGTAAGAGTACTTTTTGTAATTCTTACCTTCATTATACGAGCAACCATTCACTTTCATAGAAAAAGTACTTAGTCAAAGGACAGGCAATAAGAATTGTACGCATGACTTCAGAATTGAGTGATGTGAGGCAGGAATTTTTCACATTAAGAGATCTGTTTTTAGAAAGGGGATACCCCAAAAAGATTGTGGAACAAATTATTGAAAAGGTTTACACAGGATGGAGAAAAAATATAAGCCCCTGTTAGGAAACCACCCATTAAATAATATAGGCCCCACAGATCCTGGGGAAACGAAGATTTATGAGCATGCATATATAGTGCAATACAGCCCTATATCATATGACATGAAAAACATATTAAAACAGAAGTGGAATATATTTAGGGTAAATAATGATGTGTTAACTGCAATGGGAGAAGAACCAGTTTTTATCAGCAAGGTGGGCATGAATATTAAACATCTTATGGAAAACAAGTTGAATTTACCGATAGAAGGTTGTGGTACAACAACTTGTGGGAGGTGCTTCCAATGTACTAATATTTTCAAAGCACTTCAAACTCACCTAGCTAATAAGATGTCAATTAAGACCAAGAAAAACAATACAAACTGGTTTTGTAAGTCCGGGAAGTTCAAAAACACGGCAATTCGGTTGTACCACAGCAAATTCACTAACAAATCCACGCTGTAGAAAGATGAAAGACTCAGCAATCCTCAGCAATAATGGACCATTTATTCTTGAGATAACATTCACGAACAACATTCACGAACAACAGTATACTTTAAAACCAGCAGCACAAACGAATTAACATCCACGAATAGCAGTACACATTGAGACTAGCAGCACAAACGAATTTACCCGGGTTTCGTCCGATGTGACGAACTTCTTCAGAATACATGTTACAAATGTTGCCTTGGTTTAAATACACTGATCACACCCCAATTGACTACTAATTAATTAATTAAATAAATTCAATCAATTTAGTAATTCCTATACTACTGAAATTAATTATGATGAATAAACGTAAAATAATACACATATAACATTACATAAAATAAACACATTAACCATTTATGTATGTATATATATAAGCATCTACACGTTGTTTCATCTAATATGTTCTTGCATATATATACATATATAATTGATAAATTATATTCCTATAATGTTTTTAATATGAAAATTACATTCAAATAATACCCTACATTGAAATATATATCCTATAAAAATATATGTAAATACACATATAACCACATATATATTTTTTGGATAAAATTAAGTAAAAAATAAAGATGATAAAAATAAAAATAAAAATAAAATTGATGATATATAATGTGTTCTTCTTTTTTGTGTGTAGACACATTAATATCACTACATTCTAAATGTTAAAGAATTAATTTTGACCTGGTCATGTTCTACCCTTAATATAATTATTGTTTAATATGGGTTTAATACTACAGTATTCATTCAGGCCTGGCCAACTATATGCATTTAATAGTATTTGCCACTTTAATTCACTGACATCTAGGTCATATTTAGTATATTTTCCACGTACATCATATTCAATATGCTGAATAATACAAAATTTAAATGTGTGATTTTTATTTGATTGAATATGTCTGGCAAGGGCATTCGTAGTTCTCATATGTTGAATGTCTAGCAGATGTTCTTTAATTCTATTCCTAAAATGTCTGCTAGTTTTACATATATAGAATGCCTTGCAATTCTGACATAATGCAATATATATGACGTTGGAGGTAAAACAGTTAAAGTGTTCTCTTATACTAATGTTGTGGAAATTGACCATAAATCTACCACCTGTACATTTAATATGTTTACAAACTGTACACCTCCCACATTTGAAATTACCAACTGTCCTATTTGTTTTATGCTTAGCTAAATTCATGGTATTTTCAAAAAGTTCTTTGAAAGACAAATCCTTTTTATAGACAAATTTAAGTTGTCCTTGAAACATATGCGCCATACTATTGTCGTTTATCAAAATCCCCCAGTTTCTCCTAATAATATTTCTGATGGTTTCATAAGAGTCATCAAATACAGAAATATATAGGGGCAATTGATAATTATCTACATTGTTATTATTTATCTTTCCACTACTATACCCATGACATAGTATAGTCAGACTTTCCCAGTAAACAAATGTAAAATAAATAAATAAATATAATTAGTAACACAACAATTGATAATTGCATTAATTTAAGAAACCATGATATCACCCATGGCTTCTTAAATAAATGCCCGTACTACACTGTGTCGCATCAGCACTACTGATTATGCCCCCTAACAGCTTGCACCTGGGGCAGCTGCTCCCTTTACCCTGCCCTAGTTATGACTCTGTCCTGGGTTACAAGTCCTTTTCCTTTTACATGGTCTTAAACACAAGATCATTATACAGAAGAAAGCTCTATTGGGATTTAACGAGTATTTGGGCACAACACCAAAAATTCATAGAATGTCTTTTCATTCTGATTTAAGCACCACAAAAGCAGCATGAACAATTAGCTCTCCAGTGATCTGGTGCATCATTTCTTTCCCACCAAATGCTTATCACAGACTGGCAGCAGATATACATCAAGCAATATATAGTCAAGCATGTACTAGACATGACAGTATGCACCAGGTAAGCTGTACTGATTTTAAAGGAGAAAAATTGTCCTCAGAGCAAAGAAACCAAATGTCTCAGTTTCAAACACAGAATTTAAAAAAAATGTACAAGTGAGACAGCAAAAAGATAACTGTGTCAAGAGTGTTGTGTGTATGTGTGTTATACTGTTAGCTATCATAAAAACTTCTAAATGTCATAATGTGGGTTGCAAGTGCTGTACCATTAAATCTTTATTTAGGCTATATATCATGGAAAAAAGGATAGTTATGTTATTCCTCTGGTGGAGATGGGAGGACAACATACCTCTTAACTGTCCAGATTTTCGCAGAATGTCCAGATTATTGCCTCATATTTTGTGTCTGTTCCTCAAAATATTTGCGTTCTGGCAAATCATTGAGGAGTGATATTAAATAAATGACAGCATTTGAGTTTCAGACTTCATATCATTCAGAAAATAAATATTGCCTTTGTCTCCTCATTATTTCTAGCTTTGTCCAGATTACTTGAGCTGAGATGTTGAGAGGTATGGAGGACAACACGAACAATTCTGAAAATCCTCGTTATACTGCTGGTTACAAGTTTGAACTCAAGAATCTCAAAAAGTAAACTGACAGCTTAAAGGAGGAAATGGGCATCCATTATGCCATGCCATGTTTTCAGGATATCATGACAGAAGGGAAACAAGAAACTAGGAAGCAGAGTTGGAGTTAGGCACCCTGGACAATCCCCTACTTAATACCACCAGCCTGGACAATCCCCTACTTAATACCACCACCCCTAGCCAGAGTTGTAAACCAAAGAAAATGTTTTAAAAAATTCACAAATCAAGGCAGAGGATCATAAATAAAAATAAATAAATAAATAAACAAATAAATAAATCAATGAAAACTCTCCTTGACTTAGCTTTCTAAGTTGTGCTGTAAGCTGGAAGGAAAATTTCCATTCATTCATATTGTATGAACAGCTGCAAGGAGCTAAGTCCTACAATTTAACAAAGCTCTTAACTGCTGTTTTCATTACAAGAACTGTAGCAAGGATATTTGCTAAACCGTAGCAAAGTTTTCCTTGCTGCAGTTCATACAGACTCAGTAAAATCTCCTGACATCTAAGTAGTTGCAGTCACTATAAGTGATTGCGGCTGCTTAAATGCTTTTATTGCTACAGGTAGCACTAATGCAGAAAGATTGGGACTACTAATTGCAACCCCTACCTAACTGACTGCACCCAGGATAGTCGCCCCTCTTGCCTCACCCTTGCCACAGCTCTGCTGTGACATGCTGATGAGTCACATTGCTGTTATATTGCAAGTACTTGGAACCTACTTTTAGCTCTGCGAAAACCTGTCCCACAATCAAGCTCAATATGCACCTCCAAGTAATCCATCTAATAATTTAGAAGATGTCTTTAGGAAACTCACATGAACAGTTTAACCATTCGGGACATTATAAATACCAAAAGTAACACAAAGATAGGCAACAAATTCCAAAGTTCTGTTACAGGATTCACTGTAAAGAAGATATAGCAACAAATTCAATCTCAGCCCAGTAAACTAGAGTTTTATTTATTTCTCATTCTGCAGGTGTTCCTAAATGAAAGAAGAGAAACAGCAGAACTTAATCCAATTCCTCTAAACTGGCCAAGACAAGTCTGGTTCTACCATCGAAGCAGATGATGAAAAAACAGTCAAAGGTATCTCTTCTTCCATTGCAGATTGTTCATTTGCCATAAAAGGACACTGCTGCTCCCACACTCATCAGCCTCAAGCTTACAGCCTGGACTGGATAACCCTGATTACACATAATCATTTATTCTTCACAAATGTCCTGCTTTTTCTAAAAGTATTAACAAGACATAATACCAGCAAATCGTTCTTATCCAAATGGACTGCATTCCTACACTGGTGTGCGAAAAAGGCATAAAAGACACCACTGCGTGCCCCATGCCTCAGATCTTAATTCACTAGTTATCAGCTAACATAAAAGTCACACAGTTTTAAAAGGGAATACTTCACCCTGGTTCACATACAACTCCTCTTTCCCCTAGTCTACTACTTGAAGGTTATCACTGAGGAGTTGAATTTGCCATCTTATGAATCTGTCACTGCTAATTTACCAAAATATTTATATTGCAAGACACTCTTCTTCATAACTGTTATCTTATTCAGAAAAGTTTCTAAAATGCAGAGCTTTATACCCAGGAAGCCTTATACCATATTGTACAGGAATAGGGCATTGTTGAAGAAACCTGTCCCCCCAGCCCCACCTAATGCAGTCTCCAAGTTATCTTTGAATAAATATATTCAGTTAACAGTCTTCTACCCCAGTCCTGAAAGTAAGGGGGGTAGAACTTGCACAACATGGATACACATGGGCAACTGAGATATCACATTAACAGCACCAATAAACTCAGGCAAACAGATGAGTGATCTGTGCCCTTTAATAGGTTCATTTTTAGGTACTAGGCTATCAGCCCTAGGGCCTATACAAGCCAAGCCATAACAATTTCCTGGCTATTGCTTCCCACAAATCTTTACTTTCCTGAACCCCTGTCTAGCAGGACTACTGATACTTCCTATCTCCCATCCAATCGTCAAGGTTCCTCTTGAAGACAGGTAAATATGGCTGAACCGTCCCTAACTCAAACATGTGTTATGTTTTTGACTTAGAAGGTCAAAACGCATTCTGCCACACCTGCTGTTACCACTGCAGCTATCTTCAAGCACCCCTCTGCTCAGAGTACTTATAAAGCTGCTACTTGGATGTGCATCACATTTCTCTAGGTGCTGAAAGCTAGCAGTTTGGGAGGGTGGCCTAATGATTAAGGTGTTTGCCTTAGAAACACAAGGTGCAGGGTTTGAGTCTCACAAGGGATAATTGGCTAGGCTTGAAATGGCTCACAAGGGCAGTTAGCCTAGTACTACCCTATGAACCTATGAACCTATTAGCAGTGCTGCCGTAATGTAGTCGCCAACCCTAACCCAGGTGTGGATTGCCACACTGTTTGATATTTTCTTATTCATATTATGAATGCAATATCACAATGGTCTCAAAGACAAGCATAATTCAATCACGTGAGGGTACTCACCATGCTATATATGTTTGAACAGAAGGATCATTGTGGCAGTAGGGGGTCCCACTCACTTTCTCTTTCAATGATGCTATGGAATACCTGTGCTTTCCTGTTTTAAATAGGCATCTTTTTTTCTGATCAAGTGCATGCATCTGTTTTTACATGGCTGCAGGATTTTTTAGTTTGACAGTAAATGACTGTTTCGCATTTATTCTTAGTAGAAATACTCCTGTGCTCTCCTATCAGACATTTCTCGAGGGAAGTATCACCTTCTTTTAGGCCACAGATTGCCATTCTTATACTAGTCCTATTCAGAACAGAACGTGGTACAGATTACAATATTTTTATTGCCAATGTTCCTGTGAAAGGTTTGACTGAACTTCCCGGGGCTGTCCAGCTGCTCTCCAACATCTGTCTGCAGCTTATCACCTTATATATTATGAAAGAATTGCAGCAGTGGACCTTCTACTCAAACATCTGCAGTTAACTTCATTTTATGTAAAAATTATATCAGTGAACCTTCTACACATACACCTACAGCTAACTGCAGTTTATCACTGCCTAAATGCGACTGTCAGATTCCTGTTCTCTTGGCGGTTTAATGGAATTGTAAGTCACTCCCCAAGTCACTTCCATGGGCCTTCTGAGATTTATTGAATAAAGTATACATTATTCAGTTATGAGCCACCCAAATACACAGCAGCCAATCATAATCCAGTAATTTAAGATAGTTTTACAGGAAATTCTACAAGCTCTTTTCATATTCAGATAGGGAACTTAGAAACATTAAGTTGTAATAGTAATCCTGAAGCAAATCATCCCACCAAATAAAAAGCA